>NW_026556706.1:0-32571 GCF_029017545.1 Prosopis cineraria
AGAGATAGCAAATAAATAAAGATGAAGGAATTTAGGGGCTGTTGGGCGCAAATTCCAGAATTATTTGAGGTGATGTGATGCAGCACCATTATTCAGATTTAATTGGGGAGAATTAATTAAATAAAAAAGTAAAGGAGCATGGAAAGCATTGAGGGACACATCATCAAGTGAAAAAGGGGCATGGGAGGTGTGACATGATCAGATCTAATTGGATGACATGTGGCAGCTGATTGGGAGCCTAAGGAGGAGTCACATTTCCCCACACATGTTCCATGTCCCTTGCCACATTTTCCACCTCATTTTTATTCCCATTTTAGCTTATTTTCGTCCATTTTTCCAGCTCATTTCAGATCTGGACCTTCCTTGTTTTTATCACCATCCACTTTGTTTTATCACCACTCACATTTTCCCACACATACATAAGCTGAATTTCAGATAGAGAACCTCATAATTCAGATCCCACTCTCTCACTTCAGCCATATTTCTCTCTCTCTCTTCTTTCATTCTTTCGTCCAGCATTGTTCATCCGTTTTTCAGATTCATTTTCTTCATCTTACATCATATCAACACTTGGTCCAGATCATCATTCCTTCTCTATTCAGATATTTTTGTCCACTTTCTCTCCATTCCAGCTTGCATTTTCATCCATCTCTTGTCCAGATTTCCAGATTGCAACTTCTTCATCTTCATTCATCCATGGAAGCTTCTCAAGCTCAAGGTCTGATTCAAGCAAAGAGGAAGAGCATGAGAGGCTGATCATTTTAGAGCTCCAAGAAAGATGACTTGACATTATGAGATTTCCAGATTTGTAATTGTTGTTCATTTTCTTGATTTCATGTTCTTGTCTTGATTCTTTAAGGATTTCGAATTTTGAAACCTGTTTTGGTTGAAGACTTTGTGATTCTAATTCAGATTTGATGAGAATATGAATGTTGAATTTAGATTTTTTATGCTATTTTCAGTTCTGGAATTTATGATTTACCTTGATGTTCTAGGGTTTTCATAAGTTCTTGCTAATTTTGTTCAAGTTGTTGTGTAGACTTGAGTTAGATCCATATTGGTTATATGAATTTGACTTAAGCTGTTTTTCTTCCACTAGTTTTGGTTTGAAACTTGTGTAGACAAGGCTGAATATAGTGTTAATTTCTAATTTCACTTGATCTAGATTCATTAGTGTCCATTGAGTCTAATGGTGCACCACACTTAGAGGTTTCTAAGTGTCTCATTTTAGGTTAATCAAGAAGGTTTATGATGTTATAATTCTGGAAATCAATGATTAATGTTAGGAAATCTGACTTGGGCTCACCATAATCATCATTCATTTCATTCCAACTAAAACAGAATTTTACAAACATTTATTGTTGCATTATAGAGTTAGTTTAGTCACTTGAAAATTCAAATTAATTTGTAAGCATTTAACAATGATTTGTATGCTTTGCTCTCTAGGGAAATGACCTAGAACTCACTTCTACATTCTAGTAAAATTTGATAACCCAAGGTGACTAAAGGGTTCATCAGGGGGTCATGGTCCTACTCTGTATAAGGCTAAGAAATCCGATGATCTAGAGCATAGAGTTTAACTTCACCATGACGGACCCAGGAGATCACCCATATGTGAAGAGGATTACCTAGTCTAAGCAATGGTATGGTGGGCTCTGTTCCATGTGACTGAAAGTCCTAGTCTGAGCTTAGAGATTACTCTGCTAAGTGGAACCAGGAATGCATAGTATGAGCATAACGAGATTGATGAGAAAGAATTCCTATATATGCATATGATATTGCTTTTAGTAATACACATGCTACTTTATCACTTGTTTATGATTTTGCTTACTAAATGGTAATTGGGGTTGCCTCCGAGTTACTTGCACGTATATCTCACTTCATTATTTTTGAACACAAGTGAAGAGAACGCGAGAAGGCTGGGAAAGGAAGCGAGGAAAGAATAGCTTTAGTTGGTAGTGGTATGACTACCATATGCATAAATGAATATATAAAGTTATGTATAGAGTTTGAGTTGCCAACTAAGATACATAAGTAACTGTGTATATGAATTGTGTTGTAAATCTTGCTTGTATATGTATATGATGTGCATTTCGCTAAGGTGCCTTAATGAAGGGTATGTGGGTAAGCCTAGATGTTATTTAAAATTGGACTGTCAGATCGAGTCTAAATTTTTCTATTAGCTAATATGTGTTGTAAGCTTCATACAGGCACTTGAATTATTCTAATTGAACTTCGGATGTGGAAATGGTGTGCGATAGAAGTTCATCTTCTGGTAGAAGTCCATATGGTACATGGCGCGGTGCATGGCCTTTTTTCAGGGTTAAGATGTTGTGTATTTTTGCGTCTTAAGTTGTGTATTGTGCTTCTATTAGTCCTCTTATATGAATATATGTTTAAGAAGTCAGGATCCCATGATTTGAAAATAAATAAAGAGTTATTACTTTGATATCGATTTGTATTTGTATTTTTGATTGTGTGATTAGAAATGGTAAAGTCCGGATTGAGTTGACACTTTACAATGTCTTTTGTCATTTTTCTATCCATTACTTCTTATCTCTCCATTGTCACATCATTATATCCATTAGATCCATTGTCTTCAAGGAGTTAGGGGCCATTAAAAGAAAAAGAACAACAAAGAAAGATTTGGAAAAAAAAAATATATATATATATATATATATGAAAGCAATAAAGTTGCTAGAAAAATAAACAAAAGAAGAATAAAAGAAAGTGAAAAACAAAAGAAAAGAATAAAGAGTTTTCTAACTCATCCATTCCATTTATTTCATTCATTTCTTATCATTTCTCTTCATCCACATTATGTTAAAGTGTCCACTCAATTGAATTAGGTTATGCTTTGCATGTTAGGGGATGTATCTTGACCATATCATTACTTTGATACTAATCCTATGTTTTCCACATGCATTCCTTAAACATCCTTTCATTACCCACATTACAACCTAATAAAGTCTACTTGATTCTTTATTGCAAGTGCTATTTTAGTGGTGGAGGTGTAAAAGGGTTACAAACTTATGGAAAATGACAACAGACATCTATAAATAGAAACCATACATCGGATCAAATTTGGAGATACTCTAACCTCTTCTTACATGATTGGAAATACCCAATCAGGAATGGTAGATTATTGCTTAGTCCCCTTAGCTCTATCCTCTAGGCACTGTCTAGCCAAATGTCCTAACTTGCCTCATTTGAAATAAGCCCAACACTTTCCCACATGAGATCAGCCACAACTTGTACACTGGGGCGACCTTCTTATGCTTAATGTCAGCGTTGGTACATTAGACACTTGCCCCAAAGACTATAGAGGCTCGATTCTCACACCTCCATTCCTCTAAATTGAACTGAATGAGACTGGGATCCTCTAATGAAACCCTTTCTTGCAGACGATTCAGAGCTACTAGAACTATACCTAGGCTTCTTTGCAACTCCTCTTGTCAGACCTAATAGGGATGAGAATCTCCCTAAACTATCCCGTTAATAGGTAATATTTGTTACACAATTTTCTTAGACATTTAGGACCATATTTCATGATAGGAAAGCCTAGAATGTGCATTCTTGGTGTTTAATTAAGGTTTTGAGCCTTAGTGAGAAAAGTGCATATTAAGGGTATTTTAGTCATTTTGCACTTTGTTTGAAATTCAAGGGAAAAATTAAAAATTTTATATGTGCATTAGTTATAGGTCCATTAGGGTTGAAATATTTGTTCTTAAAAGTCACATTTGGACTTAGAGTTAAAAAATTAACATTTTAGGTTGACTTGTCAATTTTGATAAATTTGACCTAATTTGTATGCATGCATGCCACCTTATATTTTTTCATGTGCGTCTGTAAAATTTTGGAGGAATTTTGAAAACATATGTAAAAAGATGTTAGGGTTTGAATATTTTCATGATTATCACATGTGCAAAATAACTTAGTCAAATTTCATGTTATTATCTTATGTGACACTTTGTATGGAAGAAGTAGTAGTTCAAGACTTGATTTGGCAAATGAGGGAGCTATTGAGCACATGATTTCAGACCTGAATGGGCTTCAAGATGGTATAATTCTTAAAGGCTAGTGAGGCACACAAGAGGTTTCCATGCACTTGAACACAAAGGATCAAGTTGACTTGTCAAAGTACAAGATAATTGCAATGTGTTTGAGAAGCTTTGAAGACAATTCTAGATCTGATTTGATGTTACCTCCTCTCATATATTCACAATATATAAGAGAAGACTACGGTGTTACCACTACCTTTTATCATTCACAATAATCAAATTTCATTTTCAAAAGCTTCGATCGAAGACTTGTTTATAAAATCAATTAAATCAAAATATAATCAGAGGAAACACAACAAAAATAAATCATACACCCCTCAAATACATAGTGGACATAACCTACTAGAATTTCTATCTCAATTTCATGTAATTCAGTCCACAAATAAACTGAAGTTTTAGTTCGCCCGCCACGGCGGACGGTCAGTACGCCGTGGCATGTGGCATAGAGCCACACGCTCGCCCTGTGTCTGCTGTGTGTAGCAACATGTGTCTCCATGTGCCGCAGCGCGCCTGTCCAGATTTTTACTATTATTTTGACAAAAAATGACGAACTTTTGGCATGCACAATTTTCGCATATGGCATCGAATTGGAGTGATTCAAGCGCCCACACGAAGCTTAGCTTGTATACTAACTAATGAGATAGGTTTGGACACAATCTAATAGTTTGATCAAAATTTAGACACCTAAGTGCAAAAAGTCATTTTTTTAAAAATTTTACACACCCAAGCTCTCAAATCGATCCCTTAGTCTCATTAGATCAAATTGGGCCTTGAACCAAGTCTAAAAGGATCTAGTACACCTGATTAACCACAATTAATCACAATCATAGACATATATCAAAATTTGACCCTTCTACGGTTAATTTTCACAATTCACTAACTTAACATACTATGTCATTTCTTGGCATAACTTAGCCCATCGGGCTATTTCTCAACTCATATATATGCAATCATATTCATAATACAATCTTAACCCCCAAATTACTCATTTCATTATAATTTATCCCTTGACTTAAGATTCACTAATATAACAACTATTTCACACATATACTTCAAGTCATAGCCCTTTTTTCTTTCAAACAACACATATATACAATCATTCGGGCTAGACTTCACAAAAGCTTAATTCAATACATGCATGCATCCTTATGGCAACTTAATATACTATTATATACAATCTTTCAATTCAGTTCATTACAAACCTCGGAGTACACGGCTTCACAACTCAAGCTGGTCCTGACTCTCTTCCCTTAACTTAATCACTTCCCAATCCTGTGAACATATAACCACGGGGGTGAGATAAAAATCTTCTTAGTAATAGAATAACTCATTCTTATTGACTTTCACATGCAACAATATGAAAGTAAACATAGTATACCATTAATACCTCATAAAGTAGTATTTACATCACATATCACATTTCATTTTCAACTTTTCATCAATCCTAAAAGACTCCGTGTTATCTCAAGATATTTCAACATATCACATAAAATACTAGCATGATCTCTACTAACCAAACCTCTAAATTACTCTGACATGAAACTATAGCCTCATCTTAAATCAATGTACACTTTTATTAGTCTTGAGCTCACCTGTAGTGGTAGAATCACCCGGTCAAAGATATTCTAACGCAAAATACGAACTATGGCTTCCCCTAATACACACAATGGGACATCATTGACTCTAACACCGTATCCTAAAGATACTAGGAGTCTCTCATCTCTAACACTATACCTTAATAGGCACTAAGGAGATCTTCTCCAACACTACACCTTTCAAGGCACTAAGGACAATTGTTTCTAATATCGCACCCGAACATGGTACTAAGGAAACCTCGGCATATGGTCTTTATCATCTCCTACACTCAGGTAAACTCCCACCTCTATGATCATGCTTTCTCGAACCACTTAAGGTTCCTATTTATCATATCGCATTTTCTTGCACATTAGATACAAATAATACTTTTCATCTCAAAACACACATTTCAATGCTCATTTCAACTAAAAGTCTTTTCACACATAACAATCACTCAATGCTATAAAATATGCTTAGTTTGAAATCATTTCATGCACTACACATAGCATACTAACATACAGTTACAATGAACAGTCAAATAAAGGAAGTTATTCAATTACCTTAACCCTTATATTAGTAGAAAAGTTTCCCGTGGATTTCAACTATCACTCAAGCTTTTCTTGAGCTTCCTTTCTCTATTCACGAGTCCAATACACCAATCTAAACACATTTGGCACGTTTTAGTCATTTAGTCCATTTTGACCAAAAACTCATTTTTACCACTTAGGGCTATATTTATTCATAAACTCTTATCCATTTATCCATTTTAAGTTCATGACTATCGAATTATTACTTTACATCACCTCAACTAGTCTTATTTCACTTAGGATAGATTTTTACCCTAACTTTCTCTCTCTAAAGGCTAAAATTGAGCCTGCAGGTTTAAAGCTCTACTGTTAGTTCTAAACTAGTCACAAAGCTCTAATTTAACTTCTAATAACCTTTTTATTACTATTGGAAAAGAATTAAACCCCTCAAATTCCACCAATTTTATTTCCTTATAACTCATTTTTAGAGAAATTTGTGTAGAATGAAAGGTAAAAGTTATACGTAGCTTACCTAGCAGGTTACCGATCTGAATCACCTTCCACTGTTCTAAAATGACTTAACCTAGATCCTCAGCCCTTCTCCTCTCTCTGTCTCGTGTGTTTCTCTATTTTTTGCTTTTGAAAATCACCTCATTTCACGACTTAAGAAGTGAAATTCTGGTCCATGTGCTGCGGCGCACAAAGCAGAAGCCGCAGCACATGGCACAGTGAGACTTATTCTCACCACACACACTTACTTCGACCAAAAACACACTCCTATCACCCCTATTTGTTCATACAACACATAAACAAGTCAAAATACTAATTAATCATCCGAATCTCTAATCCCACTTAATTTCTACTTCACCCTTAATTAATCTCTAAACTTAGGATTAAGAAATTTAGGATGTTATATGAGATTAGAAGAGCAACATTGGAATTATCACCCAAGTTGACTTGCAACCTAGAGTACCCTTAACCTCATTTGACTAAATGACTTGTTTTAAGTTTTATGGCAACTTGTTTAGTAGGTAGCCCAAAACACATTTTCTCCAAAAAAAAAAAACATTTTAGAGAGCTTAGGATCAGATTTTTAGATCATTGACACTCATTTTCAGATTTCATCTTCATATGTAGTCATTTTCTCTTAATTCTCTCTCTACACCTCGATTCTTTCTCCTTCATATCTCTTAATTTAACCATTCAAATTTCACAAAACCATCACCATTCTCTTCCTTTCTTCTTCCTCTACAAAACCTAATAGCTTTCATAAGGATCAATCCTTGTTTGCTTGGGGCAAAATTCATGGGAGATTCAGCCATGATTTTGAGCTTTAACTTAAAGATTGCTTGAAGATGCAAGGCAAGATTCTTGAAGGAGTTACTATGTGGAGGAGGAAACCTTGAGTTTGTATTATTTTCTAGCTAGTTTGAATTTCTTCTCTCTACTTTTCTCTCTTTGGCATTATAAATTTGTATGACTCTTTAAACTTGTAATCTCAAATGATGATTCATATGATTGAGAGAAACTTGTTGTAACTTGAATTTGATTATGTTTAGTGCATGAATTTCGGCCTTATCTAGCTTGTTCATAATCTTGGCTTGCTTGGTGAGATTAACATGTTTTCTTACTTGTCACAATCTTGCCAACTTGAATGCATATGAATATCTTCATGTATCATAATTTGAGCATGTTAATTCCATTAATGTGTGCTTGATCTAATTGACTTATATTTGTAATACTTTAGTTAGGCTTAATGTTAGCTTTGCTTTGGCTCACTTTAGGACCATAATCTTAGATTGGGGTTGGTCAAGGTATTAGCTAAGTCTTGGTTAATATAACTAAGTCACTAAAACTAAAGAGAAGAGAGAAGAATACCAAACTAGCTAAGTTGTAATCAAACAAGGATGGGTGACCAATTTCACATAGGAGTTCCTACTTCTAATAGGTTTTCACACACCTATTTCATCACCTTAGAACTAGGTTTATTACCTCATTTAGTTTTAAACCCAAATCTATCCAAATAATCTCTTAACTTGTAGCACACTTCAAACCTAAATTTTCAACTAAGCCTCCTTATAGAGATCGACCTAGGTTCACACTAATACTGCATTAGTGTAGCTTAGTATTATTTTGTTAAAGTAGCGACAATCTTAGTCAAAATTTGGCATCGTTGCCTGGGAGGCAAGGCTAGGATTTATTTGGGGTTGATTTGTGTTTAATTTCTCAATTATGTGATTTTTATATTTTTTGTGAATTTTTGTGATTTTTATTGATTTTGTTATGTTTGAGTTACTAAGGGTGCAACTCTGTGAAAACTGTTTTCCTAGATTTCTTGGATGAATGTTGAAAATTCACTAGGAATGGCATTGTTTGAGAAAAAATCTAAAAATTTGTACATGAAAAGATTTGTATCTCAGCTTTTGAACAAATTTAGTTTGGTGTCATTTGGATTTGTATACTGCTCTGGCTGAATTTTTGAATTACATAAGGTCAAATATACTTTTCTAGAGAAATCCAATACTCTGTATCAAATTTATGTGCCCATAACGTTTTTTGTACATACCCAAATTTTTCCATCCAAAGCTCATATTGCTCCTAGCTTCATTGTTTGTTTTTGGGGTTTTGTGATTTAGCCATTAACCTATTTGAAACAAGTGACAAAGCTCCTAGGGTTAATTTGGAAGAATTTCTATTTCCAAATTGTTGTTGACTGAAATTGCAAGAAAAATTGAGAAGTATTGGTTCATTGAAAAATTCTTAAATTTTTATATATTGTTGTTTTGCATCTTTCCTGATTACAATTTAATTTTTAAGTCATTTTATCATGGGAATTGCTCTATAGAAATTGCACAAGTAGACTGGGCAGAAAGCAAAATTCTAGAACATGCACAATACCTTCAATTGAGCATTTCTAACTCTTTCTCCTTATTCATTTTGTGTTATTTTTATTGTGTGGTTATTTGATTGTTGTTAACTTTTTGAGAAAAATTTTTTTTGTGTGTTTTGAGCTATCCCTTTTTCCTTTTTTGCATCCTAGTTTGCTTAAATTTGCATCATTACTTGTGGATATAAGTTTCATTATATTTGATGGCTTGGTTTCATCATCATGATTCATTCCATCCTTCATTTGATTTTCATTCCCATCCATTTATAACACCTAACATTGATCATACATCTGATAGAACACATTTGTTACTCACTTTTATTTGTCAATTAGCACCCTTTTATTAATGATTTATCACCTTCAAGTGCACACATTACATTAGATTTGGAATCTTACTTAAGTTTTTAGGTTTAGTGCACTAGGGACATTTTGGTACAAAAAATAAAATTTTGAGAAAATGTATAAAAAAAATTTACAAAGTTCATTTTATATCTGGTTGATGAGTGGTAAAATTATATTTTTAAAATTTATTTTATTTTGAGAGTAATTAAATAAAAAATCAATACTTTCGAAAATATTTTAGTTTGACCTAGTTTTCAATTTGCTTTTGTGTGAAAATTCTTATATAATTTTGTGCAACCTAAAACTTAGTTAAATTTAATAAATTCTACCTTATAATTATGAATTTAATTCCAAATATTAATTAGATTTTATTATATCACATGCTATTTAATTGAATTATGTGATTTATGTGACACAGGTGGCACATGACTTGTGCATCAATTAGGCAATTGAGGTCAACACTTCTCGAGGTCAATGGATGATCATTTGCATGTGAATTATAATTATTTTAAAGGATTAAATTAGTTTAAATGATGTGGATGACACATAAAAAATTAGACACACATTGAAATCATCTACAAACCAATAGGAGGGTGC
Source organism: Prosopis cineraria (assembly GCF_029017545.1). Classification (NCBI taxonomy): domain Eukaryota; kingdom Viridiplantae; phylum Streptophyta; class Magnoliopsida; order Fabales; family Fabaceae; genus Prosopis; species Prosopis cineraria. The sequence continues at coordinate 9,990 of NW_026556706.1, forward strand.
CACCTTACAAGTGTGACAAGGCTCCCATTTTCTTTTTATTTTATTTTTCCTTTTTTTTAATTGAGTATTCAGCTGAAGGAAAACACTAGGAGCATGCCATTTTGAGTCCTAGATGAGATTTATTTACCCATTCACTCATTTTTCACATTTTCTCTCTCTTGTTCATCTTGTTCTTCATTTTTCTCTTCCTTCTCTCTACACATACAGCCACGTCCAGCCATCTTTTCTTCCACTTTTCACCATTGAATCCACTAAATTCTTCCACCATTCTCTTCTCCTCTCATGGCCAAACCTACCCTTGCAACTAGAAGGAGATTTGAAGCTTAATTTATCAAGATTCATGGAGAATGTCTCGGCCTCTTGGTGTTCTTGGAGGAGCAAGGAGTTCTTGATGTTTTCTAGTTAGATTCTCCATGGAATCCTAGGAAGAGGAGTTTTGAAGTCTTCACTTGTCTAAGCTCAACTATTTTTTCATCTTGTTTCAATTTTATTAAAATACTATGACTATTGTTGATTGTAGTTCAATTTGACTTTAGTTTCATAGTTGTTTGTAATTTGTAATGTTGAAACAAGATTGTTTAGTTGAATTTCATGATTTGTTGCTGCTGGAATTTTTGACCTCCTGATCTACTTCATACTTTACATGTTATACACTTAGTTTTTGGCATCAAATAGTGCATATTAGGATTTATTTTCTAGTTTTTAGCTATGTTTCACACATTAACTATATAGACCCTAATAATGCTATTTGGTGGATGGTTTGGAACTTTAAGATGCTTGATTGGATTTTTGGGCTTAAATTCTCATTTTCTTCCTTTTTAATTGTCTTTTTAGAATTTATTTAGTCTTGTGTTTTATTTTTAGATTTGTGTGAGGGCAATTTTGTAATCAAGGAGCAAAGACTTGGTCAACAATTTTGGAGAAGTCAAGAGCACATGTAATCTGATCCATGGAATTCATAGGATGACCTCATCATTGGAAAAAAAAAAGGAAATGCATGTTGTGCATGAAGTGGAAGCTAAACATTAAGATGACATCATGATGAGGCAAGCCAGGAGCATAATAGGTGTGAATTCAGGATTCATGAGAAGTTCACGTGGCAGCTGAAGCAATATTCAAATGAAGTCACATGGTCCATGCTTAGTCACATTGTTCATGCTCTCATCTCCAGCTCATTTTGACGCCTCATTCCCTCTAATTTCCTGAATTAATTTTCAATTTTAATTCATTATTTCTAGCTGGAATAACTGATTCAGTTTTTGGCCTTGGAATCATCACCATTGGATTAGAATTAGTTACTCATACTTAAGTGAAATTTTCAAATGGAGACCTCATTCTACACACTCATCCTCTCTCTCTCTCTCTAGGTCTGAATTCTCTCATCTCCAGCCTCCACAATTCACACCATTCCTAAAGTATTGGGAGTTCCTGATCTGGTTCTCCTCCATTTCCAGCTCTAAGTTCGTTTTTCCAGCATCAATTCCTCATCCAATTTTGTTTTTCTTCCATCCTTAATCCAGATTGTTCATCAAGTGTTCATTATCAATTCCATCATTCCAGATTTGTTCCTTCATTTCTTTCATCATTTTTTTCTTCAATTTTCGTTCATGTTCTTCCTCTGTCCAGACTTGTTTCTTATCTCTCCTCTTTGATCCTTCCACCTTGTGTCATTCTCTTCCTCATTCTTCATCAATTTCGTTCCTCATCTTTCTAATTCCAGCATTAATTTCGTCCATATTCAGTCACATATTTTCCAAATTCAAGATGTCGTCTCAAGTTCAAAGTTTGATTGGTTTGAAGATAAAGAACATGAGAGGCTGATTTTCCATTGAGCTTCAATGAAGATGAACTTGTGATTTGAGTATTTCAGAATTGCCTTCCTTATTTGTAATTTCAATTCTGCAATTTCTTCTATTTTCTTTCAAAATTATTGTTAGATTGAAGTTGTTGATGTTGGATTGATATTTGATTTTGTATTTCAGTTCTGGAATGTATGATTTCAATTGAGTGTTCTTGAATGTGTTCATATGTTCTTGATGTTCTTGTTCATATTTCTCCATATTTCAAGCTAGATCCATATGTGTTTATATGAATTTGGTTTGAGAAGTTTTTCTACCATTTAATTTGGTCTGAATTGAATGGCTATGAACAAGGTTGATTTACATTGTCAATTTCACGCCACTTGGTTTAAATTCATAATGATCATTGGATGCAATGTTTTACAACACTTTAAAGGTTTTAGAGTGTTCTTCATTAAGCTAATTGTCATTACATGTGTGGTTGCAATTCTGAAATTCAAGGATTATCACAAGGGATTCTAACTTGGGCTCATCATCTCATTCATTCACATCAACACATTTAAATCAGAAAATTATAAACATTTAGTTCTTGTATTCTAGACATAGCTATAACATATCTTCATTCTCTTAATTTGTTAGCAATTGAACCATAATTTGTGTGCATTGCTCTCTTGGGAGTTGACCTAGAATGCTCCTGACTGCATTCTAGTTTTCATTGATGGCCTAAAGCGACTTAGGGTTTCATCACCTCCTACTCATGAATTTACATTGTAATATGTGATTTCAATTGGAGAATGTCTTGTATTAGCCTAGCATGTAATTGTGTGGTTACTTGATGAGTTGCTTGAGTTTTTATAGTTTTGAGCTTATGTACAGCTTTGAGCAGTGGCAATTAGAAATGAATTTTAACTAAACATTTGATTAATTTTAGAGCTAAGATAGTACTTAGAGAATTGAATTAGTGAAGCTAGGATGCTTGAGATTTGTCTTAAGAAAATACATTTTTTAGCCAAGGAAGGAGAGTTAAGTGAGCTACCATAATTAATTAAAGGGCTAGGAATCTTCTATTAGCAACACGCTAGGGTTTCTACTTAAATTGGGAAGTCATTTCATTCATAATTAGGTTTAGTTTGCTAGTTTAATTCAGTAGATAATTAGATTAGCAATTAGTTAATCAACTTTAAACTTTAGTTGATTTATTTCACTAGATAACTTTAAATTAGACTTAAAATCATTTCTTGAGAGATGACCTAGGGTTGGCCCTATATTGCATTAGGATTAGCTTTAGTTTAATTTATAAAGGCAAGCAATAATTCCGTATCAAAATTGTGGTGCCGTTGTTGAGGAATGGTTTAGGTTTAATTTAGGGTTGTTTAGTGCTTAATTTACATTGTTAGTGTTTCTAGAAAATTTTTTGAAAAATTTTATAAATTTGTGTTTTGTGTTTTGTTGAGTGTTTTTTTAGTTTTGATTTTTTTTGTTATGTTTTGAAAAAAAAGAAAAAAATTAGTGTAATTTTCACTGAAAATACTCTATTTCCAATTTCTCTATATGAAATTGAAAAATTAACTGGGAATGAGTTTGAGGGAATTTGAACTTAAAATTTGTTTCATTTGAAATCTGTATATTGTAACTTCATTTTAAAATTTTTTGGTCATTTGGACGTGGGAAGTGTCTTGTGGAAATTTTACAAGCTAACAAGGTTCAAGGAGCCTTTACAGAGGATTCCCAAAACCTTGTTGCAAATTTGAGTTGGCATATCTCCCTCTCTCAGTGTTCAAATTGATTGATTCCAGTCTTTTCTTTTATTGTCTTATCTTTGCTTCTTGTGTTTAGAATCTTTAATGTTGCCATCTTGTGTTTGAAAGTTTGTTAGAATCTCTAAAGGTCTTATGGACAAAATCCTATTTCTCCAGACCTGTGGACCAACTTTTGAAAAATTTTGGGAACAATTGGGAAGGATTTTTTATCTTAAATTTTTATATATTTTTCCTGTATATCTCTTGTGTCTCTCAAAATTTTTAGGATAATTTCTCGTATGGATTGACTGATAAAAAATCCACAAGTCCACTGTCTCAAGAGAGCCTACTATGCAAATTTCAAAATTGCCAAAGCTTCTTCATTGAGCATTTCTAACTCTCTTTCTATCTTTTTGGTGTTTTTTTTTGTTTGTGTTTGATTATTTGATTGTTGTTGAGTCTAATAGAAAAAGGAAAAAAATTCTCTTGATTTTTGTTTACTTGCATTATCACTTATACACTTATATATATGACATATCATTTGAGCTTCTTTGGTCATTCCATCATTTTGAGCTTGAATTTACATTACTTGTGGATATAAATTTCATTGCATTTTATGGCTTGGTTTCATGATCATGATTCATTCCATCATTCATTTGACATGCATTCTCATCCATGTTCAGCACCTAACATTGATCATACATCCCATTTCTATAATCAATTTCAATAATATAATTTTGATTATCCACCCCCATATTATGATAATTTCCATCCAAGTCATAGTTATGAATTTTCAATGTCATGAGTTTTGAATCTAATCTAAGCACTCATGTTGAGCCTAACCACCCATTGACATTGAGCATCTAAAAAAATTATATGCATAAAGGGGTCAATTTTATTGTGTGCATTGTGAGGCTACCTCCCACTTCTTTTATGATTGTCCTATTGTAAAAGGATATTGTGAACCACATGGAGTAGCCCAAGCCCCACATGAGAGAAATTACAGGTTTCAAGTTGAAAATACACAAAAAGTTACTCACAAAGCTATTGAGAACATAAATACACCTCAAGTCACTCAATGTTCAAAAGAGAAGGAGTCAATCCAACCTTTACTTCAAGAGGTAATTTCTTCTATTCCTATTGAGGTTGATTCTTATTCACATTTGACTGTATCTAATGATGAGCATAATCATTTAAATGATGATGACATAGATGAAGAAATTATAGTTGAATCACCTTGGATGTTTGAGCATGAACCATATTGTGAAAAAGTATACCCTTAGAAGAAAAACACTTTGAGTTCACATGATAATTCTCTTGATTTAAATTAAATATCATTAAAAGTGTTGACTCTTCACTTAGCTTGAATAAAGAAAATGAAATGGATGTTAATGGTGGTGATGATGTATCTTGTGTGCCTGAAATTCCAATTCCTTCTTGTAATATTGTTGATAGTACACATGCACTTGTTTCTTCTAACCATGATGTGCTTGAGAAAGGTTTTTTTACCTTCTTTTATAAGTGAACAAGGCAATGTGGCCAAACTATCTCTTGATTTCAAGGAGGAACTTGCTCAACTTGAAGAGGCTAATGTACAAGGCTTACAAGAAATTGAGGACAAGTCATAAGAAGAGGAGAATTTAGAGGATTTAAAGCATGAGAAAATTGAAGTCAAAGTAAATGCTCTTGAAAAGCCTAATAGTGAAAGCATTAAAGGAGCTAATGTTGAGGAATTTCCTCCACTCAAGCTTGATGTCCAAGAGGTTTTCGAGCTATTGGAGGAAATTTCTACACTTATGGTATCCTTGGCCAAACACCCTATTGAAATGCTTGAAGAGGCCGTGGCTCCTACTGTGAGGATTTGAACAAGAAATTTTGTGTGCCTGAAATTCCAATTCCTTCTTGTAATATTGTTGATAGTACACATGCACTTGTTTCTTCTAACCATGATGTGCTTGAGAAAGGTTTTTTACCTTCTTTTATAAGTGAACAAGGCAATGTGGCCAAACTATCTCTTGATTTCAAGGAGGAACTTGCTCAACTTGAAGAGGCTAATGTACAAGGCTTACAAGAAATTGAGGACAAGTCATAAGAAGAGGAGAATTTAGAGGATTTAAAGCATGAGAAAATTGAAGTCAAAGTAAATGCTCTTGAAAAGCCTAATAGTGAAAGCATTAAAGGAGCTAATGTTGAGGAATTTCCTCCACTCAAGCTTGATGTCCAAGAGGTTTTCGAGCTATTGGAGGAAATTTCTACACTTATGGTATCCTTGGCCAAACACCCTATTGAAATGCTTGAAGAGGCCGTGGCTCCTACTGTGAGGATTTGAACAAGAAATTTTGTGTGCCTGAAATTCCAATTCCTTCTTGTAATATTGTTGATAGTACACATGCACTTGTTTCTTCTAACCATGATGTGCTTGAGAAAGGTTTTTTTACCTTCTTTTATAAGTGAACAAGGCAATGTGGCCAAACTATCTCTTGATTTCAAGGAGGAACTTGCTCAACTTGAAGAGGCTAATGTACAAGGCTTACAAGAAATTGAGGACAAGTCATAAGAAGAGGAGAATTTAGAGGATTTAAAGCATGAGAAAATTGAAGTCAAAGTAAATGCTCTTGAAAAGCCTAATAGTGAAAGCATTAAAGGAGCTAATGTTGAGGAATTTCCTCCACTCAAGCTTGATGTCCAAGAGGTTTTCGAGCTATTGGAGGAAATTTCTACACTTATGGTATCCTTGGCCAAACACCCTATTGAAATGCTTGAAGAGGCCGTGGCTCCTACTGTGAGGATTTGAACAAGAAATTGAAAATAACTCAAGATGACAAGGAGGTTGGAATTCAAGGAATTGATTTTAGAAAGCCAAATGGTAATGAGAATAATATTGATTTAATGCTTGATGATTTTGATGATGAATTGGCTTTGTTTCATAATACTTGTTATAATTCCCTATTCACTTGTGATTGTTCACATGATTCTCCATGCCCTATTTGTTTATAAATTAATTTATTTGTATTTGAAAAGAGTAGCACTCATTTACTTGATGAAATAATTAATGATGCATGTTTATGTGAAATTAATCATGAGTGCATTTCTTTAAAACCCAATATGCTTGAGGAAGGGTTTTTTTTTGTTGATTTTATAGGTCTAAATGATGATATGGCCAAGAACCCACATGTACTTAGAGGATTTATCATTGCAATGAAAGAGAACTTGGCTAATGATGAAGATGATCAACCACATGAAGTTATGGAAGATTCTACATTATATATCTTGGAGTCATTATCAATTGATCCTGAACCTCCATCGAAGATGCTTGAAAAGAAGATTACAATAAGTACCTTCATGCTACTCCTCAAAGATGAAAATTTTAACTTCAAGAGCTTGTGGAGATTTAAACTAGGTTGTATCTTCTTTACTCTTGCTTTTTACTTTACTTTGCTTTATACTTTCATTTATTGATTGAGTAAATTGCAAGTGTGGGGGAGATAAATCTAGTAGGAAAGGGTAGAATTTCATTCTTTTTGGTTTGTTTGTGTGTTTGAAAAAAAAATTCAGCACCTCACTTTTGTTATGCATTCATTATTGATCTCATCTTGTTTTATCACTAGTCTAAACATATATTGAGGACAATGCATGATTTAAGTATAGGGAAGAGAAATAAACATTTTGTTTTGTTTCTTTGGTTGTTTTGTTGGTTGGTTTTGCAAAAAAAATTGAAAAGTAATTTTTTTTACTTTGTTTTGTTTAAGGTTACTTAATGACCTACCTTTTGAATGGATATTTTTAATGCTTGAGATGTGGTAATTTTTAGGATTGAATAGATGTGAAGTGAACATTATTTTACCTTGAATCAATGGATTAGAGTGGCACATTATCCTTTCATGGAAGAGGCCAAACACTCATGTGTGATTAATTGAAACCACATGTCTTGCACTTATTTGATAGGAGATGAAAGACGGCATTCATAAAAAAGTAGCCAAGAGTTAAATAGCCAATCCATTATTATTCATTATCCTTTGTTAGCCACTTTAAGCTTTTGGTTTGATTCTTAAAGATAACAATTCACCCTATTTTTAATATTCATTGCATGTCCTAGATCAAGTGAGTAGATGTCTATTGTCATTTGTCTATCCATTACTCTTTATCCTTTGTTGTTACACCATTATATCCATTCTTTTCTGTTGTTTTCCAAGAGTTAGGGGCAACTAAAAGAAAAAGAAAAAGCAAAGAAAGATTTGAAAAAAAATATATATAGTCAAAAAGAAAAGTAATAAAGTTACTAGAAAAAGAAACAAAAAGAAGAATAAAAAAAGGAGAAAAAGAAAAGAAAGAAAGAATAAAAAATTGCCTAGCTCATCAATTTCATTTGTTTTATTAATTCTTGTCATTGCTTTCCATCCTCATTATGTTAAAGTGGCCACTCAATTGAATCAGGTTATGCTTTGCATATTAAAAGGTATATCTTGACCTTAGCATTATCTTGATGCTAATCCTATTTTTCATACATATATTTCTTAAACATCCTTTCATTACCCATATTAAAACCTAATTGTCACACCCAAAAAAATGTGACGCGGACGGCGCGCAAGAGGAGGTCTCGACGTTTACTACAGGAACAGGACGGAACGAGAAGTCACAACCAAGATTTTGAGGTAAATCTCGGGAAACCAATTAATTAAGGATAAGGATGGTCTGCGAAAATAGAGAATAGGTTCGGGAGTCGGTTGAATGTGGGGAAGGTGTTAGGCACCCCACAACACCCATTCGTTAGAATGGTTACCTGAAGTTTGTTGTGCTCTATTAATATGGTTTTGTAATTATTTTAATTATCCCTTTTATATTCATGTGATTGATATAAAAATGATAAGAATTAGGTGAGAAATGTTTATTTATTTATGAGGGAGGATGAACTTGACTCAGAATTTGACTCTGAGGCCTATATACCCTATGATGGGGATCAAGGTCCACGTAATTCGGGCTTAAAAGTTGTTGGTATAAAAATATTTTTTTGAAGAGAAATTAATTATAAATGATTTACCATTTTGCAAATAAAATAATTTATGAAATTTTGATATGTGTGTTTTAAATTACAAAAAGTAATTTAATTTTAATTATTTTTTTCAATTTTTGAAATTTTGAAATAAAGAAAGAAAAGAGTTTAAAATTATTTTTGTTTTATGTTTTACGATTAGGAATTTTAACTGCTATACCTGTAGAGCCTTATTGGCTCATACGGTAATGCAGTTATTCTATTTATCTATAGAAATTCCAAAATCTTACACGATAAAAGAATTTAACAATTTAATTTATTTATTTTTAAATGCTAGTAATAATTTATTTAAGTATGCATGTACATGTTTTTAAAGAATTTTAATCATCATACCTGCATAGCCTTATTGGCTTATACGATAATATAATTTATTCTAAATATGTGTGGAGATTCTAAAATCCCACACGATAAAGGAATTAAATTTATTTAAATACATCCTTAATTTGATTAATTTAATATATAATTTATATATATATTTTAAAAATTTAATCATTATATTTACAAAGTCTTATTGACTTATACGATAATACGATTATATTAGAAGTCTATGGAGATTCAAAAATCTCACATGACTAAAAGATATAATTGGTAAATATGATTACAATTTAAATACGTTAATTTGATTAATTAATTTTTCTAAATTATGTATTATATCATTATTTATAAAAATTATATATTTATTATAAAAATTGATAATCAATATATCTGTGAGGACTTATTATCCCCACGATAATGTGATTAATTTAAGTCTCTACAAAGATTCTTGAAATCTTGCATGAGACTTAAATAAATTCTTAATTTAGATTATAAAAGGAGAGTTAATTTTAATATATAAGTTCTGCTCTCATATATGCAAAATCTTATTGATTTACACGACATGAGATTATCCTGAATATCTACAAAGATTCAAAGTCTCACACAATAAAAGGATTAAATAATATTCACTTTGAATATATTTTAATGTATAATTATATAACACATATTTTTTTAATATAAAAATCTTAATCGTTATACCTGCGAAGCCTTGTTGACTCACGCAGTAGTATAATTATCTTAAAGGTCTACGGAGTTTCAAAAATCTCACATGACTAGAAGATATAATAGGTAAATATAATTATAACTTAAATTCATTAATTTAATTAATTAAAATTATAAAAATGTTTTTTATTTTATTTACAAAATTTATTTATTTATCTACCATATAAATTGTGAACTATCATATCTGAAAGGATTTATTATCCTATATGATAATGTGATTAATTTAAATCTCTACGAAGATTCTTAAAATCTCACATGAGATTTAAATATTTAGTATAAAGAGACTTAATTTTAATGGTGAAACATTAGAACCCATCTTTAGTATACAAGTCGGATCTTCATACCTGTGAAATCTTATTGATTTACACGGTATGAGATCATTTTAAATGCTTGTGAAAATTTTTAAAATTTCACACAATAAATAAGTAACAAACAAGTATATACTCTCTTATTTTTATTGGATCTCAATTACAAAATACAAAATTCATCCAAAAAAAAATTGGAACTCCTTTCCAATAGTGACATAATGAGCATGTAAATAAATAAGAAGATAAAAATAACCAATAGCTTTAGCATTTAGAAGAACTAACTTATAAACATACTGATTGCTAATATTTGAAGCAAAATATACTTGAAAGTTTACGGAGTAAATTGACAACTAACAAGTTTTATAACTAAAGAGATCTAAGATAGAAATCTTACCATTAATTCAGACCACAACCTTGAAAGATCAGGGTGAGAATCAATGCTCTTTGCTATGAGTCTGAGGGTTGACTATGCTCATTATATCCACACCATAGTCTCCTAAGTTGTCACACTCTCAATTTTTTCTTTTCCCCTTCCAGATCTCTTTTGCTCTGTTTGTTTCATTCTTTTTTTCTCGTCCAACTTTTTTCTTCTTTTTCTACTCGTCCTTGCTCACTCTAGGCTCTGCTCTCTCATTCTCCTCGGTCTCTCTCTTCTTTGAGTTTTCTCGTCTGGCCGAAGGTCCCATGATCGGCGTCCTTTGTTTTTTTTCTCCTCGTGCTCTCTTATTCTCGATCTTTCTACTCTGTTCTCTATCTTTTTTTCTCTCTTGTTCATTTTTCTCTCCTCCTTTTCTCTCAGGACTCTCTTTTTTTCTCATGCATGCAGTTTTTCCTTCATGCTCTGTTCTTCCCGGTTTCCTCCTCATCTTTCACTCTCTGTCTCCTTCTCATTCTCCATCCTCTCTCGGACTCTCTCCTCTGCCTCTGTTCTTCTTTCTCAGTCTCTCTCTCATCTCTCAATCTTCGTCTCCTTCTCATTCTCCATCCTCTCTCGGACTTTCTCCTCTGTCTTTGTTTTTTGTTTTTAGTTTCTCCTCCCCCTCTCTGCTTTCTCGCTTTCTTCTTATGCTCTCTCATTCCTCCATTTTTTGCTGTTTCTCTTGCTCTTTATCACTGAAGCTTGGGATCTTCCTCTTGCGTGCACATTGCTTTCCTTCCTTTCACTTGCGTGCACGCCGTATTTTTGCTCTGCTTTTGCTTTTTTTTTTCCTACAGTGTGCATCTCTGTCTTTTCTTTGTGTATGTTTCGTGTGTTCTGATGCTGTATGTATCTGTTTCTTTTTTTTGCTTCTTTTGCTGTGCTTTTCTGCTCGCGTGTGGGTGCTGTTTTAGAGTTTTGTGTCTCTGTTTTTGCTTTCTACGTACTGTGCTTAACTGAGTGTCTCTAGTTTAAACTGTCCCTTGAGCTGTGATAAAATGCTGATTCTATCAGCGTTTCATCCAGCTTACTCCTCTCTTCTTCTTCTTTTTATTAATAATTCTGATTAATACATACATACATACATACATACATACATATAAATGAAAATAAAATTTGAGGAGAAAAGTTTAGAAATAGCTGAGTCTCAAAGAATTAATTCCTAATATTTTGGAATGTTTGGGATAATTTAATAGAAATTTTTTTAAACACAATGTAAGCAAGATTTTAATTTTGTTAAATTATTATTTTTGAAAACATAATCCTAAAAAGGATTAAATTTTAGTTTTGTATTTTTATATTTTATATTTTTTATTATTAAATTTAAAAAAATGCCTGAACAAAATACAGTGTTCACACTAATAAAGTCTACTTGATTATTGATTGTAAGTATTATTTAGTGATCGAGATATAGAAGGGTTACAAATTTATGGTAGGGTTTATCCTAAAGAATTTTGAGTGATACCTTATACACTTTGAGTGATGAGAGCAAATACTTAACTTAGAAAGGCTTACTCTTTGACATTGATTCTTAGTAAGGGTTTGTTTGTGATGTGCATAATTCATTTATAATTATTGCCACATTGATTAATAACTTGTAGAAGTTTATGAGCTAGTATTTTAGTGACTTTGAACATTGTTTTTCTCTTGGTTCTTTGTCTTATAGTTTCTTTTAGCACCTTTTTCACTTGATTTTGCCTGGAGTGCAAAAGATAAGGGTGGGAGAATTGATAGAACACATTTGTTACCCACTTTTATTTATCAATTAGAACCCTTTTATTAATGATTTATTACTTTCAAGTACACACATTATATTAGATTTGAAATTTTGCTTAAGTTTCTAGATTTAGTGCATTAGGGGCATTTTGGTCCAAAAATTGAAATTTTGAGAAAATGTAAAATAAAAATTGAAAAAGTAAATTTTATATCCAGTTGATGAGTGGTAAAATTATATTTTTAAAATTTATTTTATTTGAGAGTAATTAAATAAAAAGTCAACACTTTTTAAAGTGTTTTAGTTGACCTAGTTATCGATTTTCTTTTGTGTGAAAATTCTTATATAATTTTGTGCAATCTAGAACTTGGTTAAATTTAATAAATTTTACCTTATAATTATGAATGTAATTCTAGACATTGATTAGATTTTATTATATCACATGTTATTTAATTGAATTATGTTATTTATGTAACATAGGTGACATATGACTTGTTGCACATGAATTATGATTATTTTGAGTGATTAAATCAACTTAAATGATGTGTATGACACATGAAAAATTAGACACATATTGGAATCATCTACAAACCAATAGGAGGGTGTCACCTTGCAAGTGTGACAAGGCTCCCATTTTCTTTTTATTTTCTTTTCTCATTTTTTAATTGAGTATTCAGCTGAAGGGAAACACTAGGAGCATGCCATTTTGAGTTCTAAATGAGATTCATTCACCCATTTACTCATCTTTTACATTTTCTCTCTCTCTTGTTTATCTTGTTCTTCATTTTTCTCTTCCTTCTCTCTACACATATAGCCACATCCAGCCACGTTTTATTCCACTTTTCACCATTGAATCCACTAAATTTTTCCACCATTCTCTTCTCCTCTCATGGCCAACCCTACCCCCTTACAACTAGAAGGAGATTTGAAGCTCAATTCATCAAGATTCATGGAGCATGTCTCGGCCTCTTGGTGTTCTTGGAGGAGCAAGGAGTTCTTAATATTTTCAAGCTAGATTCTCCATGGAATCCTAGGGTAGAGTTGATGGAAGAGGATTTTTGAAGTCTTCACTTGACTAAGCTCAACTATTTCTTCATTTTATTTCAATTTCATTAGAATACTATGACTATTGTTGATTGTAGTTCAATTTGACTTTAGTTTCATAGTTGTTTGTAATTTGTAATGTTGAAACAAGATTGTTTAGTTGAATTTCATGGTCTTGTTGCTACTGAAATTTTTGGCCTCCTTATGAATTTACATTGTAATATGTAATTTCAATTGGAGAATGTATTGTATTAGCCTAGCATGTAATTGTGTAGTGAATACTCGATGAGTTGCTTGAGTTTTTATAGTTTTGAGCTTAGGTACAGCTTTGAGCAGTGGCAATTAGAAATGAATTTTAACTAAACATTTAATTGATTTTAGAGCTAAGATAGTAAGGTTACCTAAGGGGCTTGTAATAGTACTTAGAGAATTGAATTAGTGAAGCTAGGATGCTTGAGATTTGTCTTAAGAAAATACATTTTTTAGCCAAGGAAGGAGAGTTAAGTGAGCTACCATAATTAATTAAAGGGATAGGAATCTTCTATTAGCAACACGCTAGGGTTTCTACTTAAATTGGGAAGCCATTTCATTCATAATTAGGTTTAGTTTGCTAGTTTAATTCAGTAGATAATTAGATTAGCAATTAGTTAATCAACTTTAAACTTTAGGTGATTTATTTCACTAGATAACTTTAAATTAGACTTAAAATCATTCCTTGAGAGATGACCTAGGGTTGGCCCTATATTGCATTAGGATTAGCTTTAGTTTAATTTTGAAAGCAAGTGACAATCCCTATCAACATCCCATTTCCATAATTAATTTCAACTATATAACTTTGGTTATACACCCTCATATTATGATCATATTTCTATCTAAGTCACAAATTTGAATTTTCTACTCCCATGAGTTTTGAATCCAATCTAAGCACTCATGTTGAGTATACACCACCTATTGACATTGAGTATCTAAAAATTTATGTGCACAAAGGGGTGAATTTTATTGTTTGCATTGTGAGGCTATCTCCCACTTCTATTATGATTGTCCTATTCTAAATGGATATTGTGAACCATATGAAGTACCCTAAGCCCCACAAGAGAGCAATTACATGTTTCAAGTTGAAGATACATGAAAAAACTGCTCATTAAGCTATTGAGATCATAAATGCACTTCAAGCTAACCTTTGTTTCAAGAGGTAATTTCTCCTATTCCCAACAAGGTGGATTCTTCTTTGATTTCTATCTTTTCTAATGAGTTGTCAAATGATTCATATAATGATGATGATATAGATGAGGAAATCACATGTGAGTCCCCTAATATATTGGAGAATGAGCATGATAAATTGATATTGCATAATGATTGTGCTATGAAAGAGCATGATGTATCTAGCAATGATGAATCTTTAGAAATTGATGCACTTATTTCTTGTTCCATTTGTGATAATGAGCATGAATGTGATGCATATATTAAAAATATTGTGTCTTATGTGGATGAAACTCAAGACATTTATTGTGATGTTATTGATAGTGCACATGCACTTGTTTCTTCTAACCATGATGTGCTTGAAAAAAGTTGTTTACATTCTTTTGTAGGTGAATTAGGCAATGTGGCCAAACCATCTCTTGATTTTGAGGAAGAACAAGGCAAAGCAAAGATGCATAAGGAAATAGAATTAGCTCAAGATAAAATAGAGGTTAGAATTCAAGGAAATGATGGCACAAAGCCTAACAATAATATAGATAGTAATGATTTTACTCTTGATGAATTTCATGATGAATTGGCTTTATTTCAAAGTACTTATTCTAACTCTTTTGCCAATTGTTGTCGTTCAAATGATACTTCTTGCTGTATTTGCATAGAAATTAATCCCTTTGTCTTTAATAAAAATAACACTTCTTTGAACTCAAATGTGCTTGAAGAAAAGTATTTTGTTGATTTTATAGGTGCACATTTGGACATGGCTGAAATTGATGATGAATTTGGAGGATTTGTACTTGAGTTGGAAGAGACCATGTCACCTAATGGAAGCTTTTCACAAGCTCATGCTCTAGATTTTCAAGATGTGCTTCAAATTTATGAAGAGCTTATTTATGATTCTTTCAAAGAAATCATTTCATGTGATCTTGCAGCAGACAAAAGAAGAGCTTTGCCAATTGAAAATACAAGCATCTTGTAGAAGCATAACTTCAAGCCACCATGACAAGCTTTAAAGGTTGTATCTATCCCTGCTTATTGCTTGAATTTTCTTGTACACATGGCACATAGGTGGATACACTTATTGGTATATGCTTGCTGCCACTTTTTAAACATATGGAGCACTTTTCTTGCATGTGTTTGTGCTTTGTGTAACTCTTGTTAAAGCATAAGTGTGGAGGAGGTACAACCAAGATAATTAGTTTAGGATTTTAGTTTTCTTTGTTTTGTTTGGTTTTAGAAAATAAATTGTGCCTTAATTTTTAGTGAGTTTGATTTGATCAAGTTGCCATTTTTAGGTGTTTATTTGGTTATTTGTTTTCATTTTAAAAAAAAAACAAATAAATGAAAATTTGCATCTTTTAGAGCTTGACAATTCTCTATTTCTAGTTTCTTTACCTTAAATTCAAAACTTCATTGGGAATGCATCTAAAACCTTGTTAGCCAATTTGAGCCTTTCTTTTGTTTCATTCATTTTTAAACACTATTCCTTTGTTTTTCCCTAGATTGCATGTACTCTTTTATAGTGTTCTTCAATATCCTTAATTTTTCTTTGTTTAACTTAGTGAATAATCTCATTCCTATATCATTTTCCTACATCTATTCCATCTTCTGAAAGGAACGTGTTTATTTTATGTGACTCTCATCCTTGTGTTACAAGTCATTTTATTACTTTATTCCATGTTCTTTTATTATCCCTCTCATTCCCACTATTCATTTGAGTTCATATCCACTTAGTTAAGGTTTGAAAAGTTTTAAACATTGTTTCATGCTCACATTATGGCCATTCACTCACCCCCTTTGCACAATGAAGCTTGTTTTCACAAACTGAACACAATAATGTATTTGTAACATCTTAATTTTAATCTAGGAAAATTAGTTACTAATTAAGGGTAAATTAGTAATTAGTGGATTGATTATGATTTGAATGTCAAATTGATATTTTGTGTTGACTGGTTGTTATATTGATAGGATTAAAAGGTAGAACAATAATTTAGGATGAAATGCATAAGCATCAGTGAGAGTTTCCTCACTATGCCATACACCGTGGTACATTTCACAAAAATTACTTCAAGTTGATGTGATTAGCTCATGAAAATAGAAGGGAAGAGTTGGGAAAATGTATTTGAAAAGGAGAGAAGACCTAGCTCTATTAGGGCATTGATTTACGGGAGCTCAGGAGTCTACTTCGATTAGTAACTTGTAAGTGTTGTGCAGCCCTAAGCTTCATTTCTACTTCATTTTCATTGAATTTGATTGGTTGAGAAATCAAACTAAGAACTTTTTAGGTGTTAGAATCTAAAAGGAAGGTTTAAAAAGGGCTTTTGAATATAAAACTAAGTTTTTATGACTATTTTGGAGTTAAATGTTGAATTTTGAAGATTTAGGCTTAATTAGCTAAAAAAGTTAGGTTAAAATAGTGAAAATTGGTTGAATAAATGAGCTAAGAGGTTGTTATGGTTATTTAAATAGCTTATAGAGCTAATGACTATAGGTAGTGGATTTATGAATTAGAGAGGTGTTAATTGAACCATTTATGTGTTAAGGGATTCGGTTTAGTCGAATGGATACCTATATTGAGTATTAAGAATTGACTAAGGGACACTGCATTGTGTAGATTGAGCACCTGTGATGTTACTTATGGGAATCTATACTATTGAAAGTTCACTACGATTAGTAGCCCTTAGCAGTAAGGGTAATAGGTAACTAGAGTAACCCTTTTACTTGTTCATTTGTGAAATTATTTACAAGCATGTTATATAACTAACTATGTGCATTGTGATTTATGAACTGATAGAGTAGGATAATTGTGAAAATATATGTATGTGGGTGTGTGAGTAATGTTTGAGATGTTTGAGACAACACATATATATAGACATGCGTCCCATCCGTGAGAGTACCTTAGACTAGGGTAGGGGGTCACAGTCCTACTCTATGCAAGTCTAGAAAGTCTTAAAGATCTTGAGCATAGAGCTTGATTTTGTCAAGAAGTTCTTAGGAGATACTGATGGTCTCTAATGTGGAGCTTGAATCTACTATGACGGACCTAGGATGATGATCCATGAGTATACCTTAGATAAGGGCAGAGGGTTATGGTCCTACTCTGTATAAGGTTAGGAAGTCCTAAATGTCTCGAATGTAAATCTTGATTCCACCACGACGGACCTAGGAGACCACCCATATGCGAAGGGGATACCTAGTTTGAATAGTGGTTTGGTTTGGTGGTCTGAGTGTAAAGATTTCTCCGTTAGTGGAAACTGGAATTCATGAGCACAAGCATGATGGGCTGATGATTATGAATTCATGTATATACATATTATACTATTTTTTGAAATACATGCTGCTTTATTCTCTTATTTATGATTTTGTTACAAATTGGTAATTAGGGTTATATTCAAGTTACTGGGATGTATGTCTCACTCTATTACTTTTGTACATAGGTAAAGAGAGCACGAGAAAGGAAGTGAGAAAAGAGTAGCCTCACTTAGTAGTAGTATGACTACTAATTGTGTAAAATGAATGTATAAAGTTGTATTTAGGATTTGAGTTGCCAACTAAGATGCATAAGTATATATGAATATGAAAATATGAATATGTATATGAATTGTGGTTGAAAACTTGCTTGTGTATATATATATATATGATGTTGAATCTCATCAAGGGTGCCCTAGTAATGGGTACATGGGTAGGCTTAGATGTGATCTAAGCAAGTATATGATATTGTGTAACTTGTTCCACTCATATATATGTAAATTAAATGTGAAATTATGTGTATATGTGAGAAATTGACAAAAATGCTAAGGTGGAACCTCATATGTAAGAGTTGGATGATTGAATATGGAACAAGTCAATGTGTATATGTGCTTGTATATTTGTGCCTCATATAAGTTTACAATTGTGTAATGTGGTATTGGGAGGTTAATTTAAATATATGATGAGATATATGTGATTAGAAGAGTCATTGATGTGTATATAGTTCTTTTGGACTTGGTTCAAAGCCCGAAATCATCTAATGAGATAAGAAATGAGAATTAAGCATTTAGGGTATGAGTTTTTGAAAACAAAAGTAACTTTTGCACCCGAATGCTTAATTTTAGATCAAACTATTAGATTGAGTCCAAACTTATCTCATTAGATAGATTATGTTGTAAGTTTCATGCGAGCGTTTGAATCACTCCAATCGGACGTCGAATGTGAAAATGGAATGCAGTGGAAGTTTGCCTGTTGAACTACCATATGACAACAGATTATGTGCCATAATGCATTGTGTGCCATGATGCAATGCATGTCAAATAGAAGAATAGAGTCGTGGCTCTGTACCACATGCACAGTGCATGGTGGTATGAGTTATGGTGCATGGCACTTTTTCAAGGGAAAACTATTGTGTTTCATTGAGTCATATAATTATGTTTGCATTTTATTAATTAACCCTTTTATTTATATATATATTTTATAAAGTCGGGATCCTGCATTTTGAAAATAAATTAAGGGCTATTACTCTAATATATTATTGTAATTGTATTGTGATATATGTGATTGGAATTACGTAGAGACTTTATAGTTTTTTGATCAATCAATCTATAATTTCACTATAAGTTCATCATTATCAATATATTCAAACTCATACACAAAGCCATCTCAGCCCACAATCACATTTTGCCACTGTTTAACACAATTGGGTTAAGATTCAAAAAATTAACATTTTGCCACAAAAATCACCTCATACCTTTCAAACATAATTTTCAATCACTACAAGTCACAGTTCCAACATGCATGTAGCATCTTATGGCAACTTATTCATGTACAAATGTACAACATAATAAGTTCATTACACCAATTCCAATATCTCACGACGATAGCTCTACTATGTTAGTCTAACGTCCTTCCCTTGTTATGGCTTACACTTTGACCTGTAAAAATATAATCATGGGGGTAAAACAGAATAACTCATTTCTACTAATAATCACATGTATTGCATATAGAAGCAAGTATTGCATCTATATACATTTCAACATAGCATATAAGAGATCTCACATCATAAAAACATTTTCACAACAAACTATCACCACTATTAATATGATCTACTATTGTTTAAAACCTCTATATCACCTTGACTGAACCATAAGCCAATACACACTCTTAACATGAGTGCACTTTTCATTGAAAAAATTACCTGGCCAAAGTTTTATGTCCCCATATTTGGACAACAATGTCCCATATCATTACTTAATACCACATCACACAAAAGCTAAGGAGCTTAAAATCTCTAATATCCACCCCATATGGGCACTAAGAAGATAATCTCCAACACCACACCTCAATAGACAGTAAAGAGTTTAAAAATTCTCCAACACTGCTCTCCGTCAGGTACTAAGGCGAATAATGCCATATGAACTTCTCACTACTTCTCCCTATAGGTGAAACTCGTAGTCCCCTATGATTATTCTTCAATACCAATCACTTATTTATATTTTCAAAATCCATATATACATAGTATATATTTGTATATTTCCACAAATTCATTTAATTCAAATCCTTTTCATGCAACATTCATGTATTGTCTCCAAAAACATGCACAATTTAAAATAATTTCATGCAATATTGATAACACTCTCAAAATAGTCATACTGGATAGTCAAATAGAGTAAGTTGTTCAATACCTTAACCCTTTTATCATAAAAAAGATTACCAATAGATTTTTCAATAGCTAATGTTTCCTTACATAGATTAATTTTAAAATTGCCAACACTTGTTTCAAGAAGAGAGATGAGCATCTTATCACTTACAAAAGTGGATCCTCAAGGTCACAGATTGATTTTTTTTTAGTTATGAACACAGATAGATAGAAGACTCTGTAAAAATTACAAAGTGATTCCCGGGGATGTTGTAACTTCATAACATAGCATCTTTGTCCCTGATGTGTGTATTATGAGTAAAATTCAAAAATGTCAACTAGTAGCACTAAGGATTAGGTGGTGGCAATTAAAAGGTGAGAAGCAAGATATTTTCAAGCAGAATCTTTTGGATAAAGGAATTTGAGAATCTCAAGAAAGTGCTAATATCATGTAGGAGGATATGACTAAAAAGATAAGGGAGGTTGCAAAAGTAGTTTTGGGGAAATCAAAAGGTTTTGGTCCAAGAGATAAGGAGTCTTGGTGGTGGAATAATAGTATATAAAAAATAAAATCAAACATAAGAAGAACTGTTTTAAAGCCATACATGTGTGTAGCAATGAGGAAAATTGGGAGAGGCACCATATGGCTAAAAAAGAAACTAAGAGAGCTGTGAGTGAAACTTGTTCTAAAGCTTTTAAAGAATTTTATAAGAGCCTTGAGATGAAAGAAGGAGAACGAAACATCTATAAAATTGCTAAGAGTAAGGAAAGAAAAAATTAAGAGATCTAGAACAAGTAAGGTGTATAAAGGATGAAAAGGAAAGAATTTTAGTTACAAATGATGAAATTAAAAATAGGTAGGAGACTTACTTTTCCAAACTTTTCAATGATGGAGAGGATTTATCTAGTAACTTGGAGGATTTAGTAACCCATGAAGGAGAACAAAATTTGTCATTCTATCGAATCATAAGTGCTAGGAGGGTAAATAAAGCTCTTAAGAAAAATGGCAAATGGTAGAGCTAACATACCTAATTATATATTTATTGAAGTGTGAAAATGTTTTAGGTGAAAGAAGGGGTGAGATGGTTAACTAAGTTATTTAATATGATTTTATGGTCCAAGAAAATGCCTGGCGAGTCAAGGAGAAGTACACTAATTCCTATTTATAAAAATAAAGGGGATATTCAAAATTGTACTAACTATAAAGGGATTAAATTCATGATTCACACAATGAAATTGTGGGAGAAAATAATTGAACATAGGTTGAGATTGGAGATAAGTATTTTTGAGAATCAGTTTGGTTTTATGCCAGGTAGATCAACTACAGAGGTGATTTATCTACTAAGGGGATTAATGGAAATGTATCATTATAAGTAAAGATTTACACATGATTTTTATTGATTTAAAAAAAGCTTATGACCGTATAACAAGAGAAGTGCAGCATATAGACCATGAACCATGGCGCATGGACCAAAGTACTCAAAAATGACATTTTTAGCCCTATTTTTAAGTGTTTTGCTTCCCAAAACTTTTTCATGCTTCCAATACTTTATAAATCATTAAGTTTAAGCTCAAACTACAAATTTAAAGGGTTTTATGGATTTCAAATATTTCATAATTTATTAGTTTTAACCCTTATATATATAATGTAAGTTTAGGAGTAGTCCTTGCTCCCATTATGATTGTTTGTTGTGATTGTGTAGTGATTTTAGTAATGTCAAGGCAGACATTACACAACATGCCAGTCCGAAATTTCTACTATCATTTGACAGCAAAATGATAAACTTTCAGCATGCTCCATTTTCACATACAACATCCGATCGGAGTGATTCAAGTGCCTGCATGAAGCTTATCTCACAAGTTAGCTAATGAAATAAGTTTTGACATGATCTAATAGTCTAATCAAAGTTTGGACACTCAGTGCAAAAAGTTATTTTTTAAAAAAATTTTACACACCTAAGTGCTCAATCGATCCTTTTCTCTCATTAGACCACATAAGATCTTGAACTAAGTCCAAAGGGGCCTATTACACCTAATTAACTACAACATAACACATAAATACACATATACCAAAATTTGACACCTCAACAGTCAATTTCCACATTTTTAACTTATCATAATTTGTTACAATTTGGTACAACTTGGCCTTTTCTTAACACATATTCACATATAGCTACATCCATTACATATTCACAATTCAATTTTAGCCTCAAATTACTCATTTCATCATAATTTCACACATGGGCTAAGATTCACCACAAATCTCTATACTTTCAACCAAAAACCCATATCAAACATTCAAAGCATACATGCAACCTTTTGGCAACTTATTTGCACATATATACACGAGTTTCAATTCATTACACAATCACATAGACTTCTTTGACAATAGCACCTCTAGGCCAGTCTTATCTCTTTTCCCTTACCTTGATCACTGCTTTGTCCTATAAAATTGTAACCACAAGGGTGAGACAAAAATCTTAATAACAGAATAACAGCTCTTATTAACTATTACATGAAACTATATGAAAGTAAAGCATATATACCACTAAATATAACATATATCACAAGTTTCACTTAAATCACAACAATGTTTCACATTTCACTCTTTACACCACTTAACCACAAGCAACATATGGGATGATCACTACTGACTGAACATCTAAA
>NW_026556707.1:0-32556 GCF_029017545.1 Prosopis cineraria
TTAATAAGAGTAAAAAGTTAAAGTCATCCTCATATGTAATAGCCTGAAAGTATTAGACTGACATGAACAGGGTTAAATTGAGACTTGAAAGTAATTGAGGGAATTAGGACAGTTTTTTCATAATCAATGGGATGATTATAAGAAATGAGAAGAAGATATCCAAAATAAAAATGATTAAAGGGAGAAGAAGACTTAAATCTTAGTTGCTCAATTGTTTGCATGTGCTTCTAAGCATTACCACA
This sequence comes from Prosopis cineraria, assembly GCF_029017545.1. Classification (NCBI taxonomy): domain Eukaryota; kingdom Viridiplantae; phylum Streptophyta; class Magnoliopsida; order Fabales; family Fabaceae; genus Prosopis; species Prosopis cineraria. The sequence goes on from NW_026556707.1 coordinate 243, forward strand.
ATGGTCATAGTTTAAATAAACTTACAGTGTGATTTCAAAGCTTCATTAGCAAGTTTTTTCAACTTTATTCAATAAGTAGATATATATTATATCATTAACGTGTATTTATTATAATATTTAAAATATTTTACCATTATAAATTGGGATGTATTTATATGATAATAGTGGGTATCAAACCAAGAACCAACTAAGAAGGATTGTTATAAGGACAAATTGAACTAATGACTATTCCTCATGATCAAGTGAGCCAAAAGCCTATGTAGCTAATCTACAATGCTACTCCTACCTTATTTATAAGAAACACTTAATAGTTAAATATGTATGCAAGTAGTGTTTAAATAAACCAGCAAATTGGCATAGGAGTTAGATAAAGATCATACCTTTGATGAAAGATTGGAACTTCATTGTGTTTTTTTCCTTTTTATTTGGATCCTATAATGAGAAAGAGACCATTGGAGAAATAAAAAAAGTGGTTGGTGAAAGAAAAATGTTTGTAAAAACTTCATGAAAAACAACATTTTTAAATAATTTGCATCAGATTTTTGCTCGTGTCATGAATCATAATCTTCAACCCACTTTTTTTTTTATTTGACTCTTCATAAAGCAACATATAATTACTCATGTGTAAATATAGGTTTAGATAAATAAAAAAATATTATTCAAAAATTGATTTTAACTCTCATTGATTGTCCCAGCAAAGCAAACTATCAAAGGGAACTGTCATCTTTGTAACTTGAAGAGCAGGTGGCATTCACATGGATTCAAAGCCATTGTTTGTCCTTTTCTTTGTTCCCAGATGGAGTTTGGGAATTGAATGGACAGCAGGAGTTAGCTGGTGATATTTTCTTTTTGTTGGTAAAACAATGAGGGCCGAAGCCCACATCACATAATCAGACTCTCAATAATGGACTTGGCTTCTCTCTCATCTTCAATGACTTGTCACCTTGAAGTCGCTCATCTCATCTGACATGTTCTTCATTATTCGCCACAAGTTTCGATGAAGCATTTAATGCCCCATTAAATCTCCCTCACTTGAGTTCACAAATCACAAAATGCGTCCACATTCAGTCAATTTTTTTTTTTAAAAAAACAAATTATGTATAATTTATGTCAATTATTAAAGGCACTATGTTTAATGCTCATTGAAAAAAGCTTGCCATTTTTGAGATCCGACTTGATATGATTTAGATTCGATTAATTAAGGAATGAAAGATTTCGAAAATAGGTCTAAAATAAAAAAATATACTACTCTATTTGAAAATATATAAGATATTTTTAATTAAATTTTACTTTTTAATAAAGTAATTATTACTTTCAAACTAACCCTATTTATGTACATTTATCTTTATTAAATATCCTACAATAAATAAAATAATTGCACTTTAAAAAATTAAAAATATTTTATATTCTTCAACATCTAATTCTCAAAAATATCTTATATTTTTGTAATAAGAGAGTAATTAAAGTACGTATAATATGAAACAGTTTATTTTTTCAAAAAAAATAAAATTGGAATCAGTATTAGATTGAGAAACGAAGCTCTTTGTTGTGCACCTTGTCACCGTGCCTCGTACTGTCCTGCAGCGTACAATTTAAAAGGATTTGAGAAGACAAAGAAGGGTCAGAGGAATCCATTTGGTTAGATACCAAACGGGGCATCTTGTACCACGAATGTCACTTCTTCAATATTGTCTAGATTTTTAAATTAAATTTTTTAAAGTACATTTTTTCATAAATTTTTAAATTCTGGTCTAAATTTCCCAGCTTCTCATGCTGTCTTAGATTTTTTTCAATTTCTTTGAAGCAAATTTAATGAACAAGTTTATCATCGGTTGAAGGCAGACGAAAGTATAAAGAAGACAGACAAAGTAGACATTATTAATCACATCAGTCGGAAGGTAACGAATCATTTTTATTCAAGTACACCTGCCAACCCATGTGCATTCACTTGGAATTGGATTTAAAAATTTATCAATGAATATTATTATAATTATAATATATAAATTTCATAGCATTTAAGAACCTGTCGAGCCAAATCTTTCTTTTAGTTAATTTAGGATTTAATTCTCTCAATTAAATTTTTTAAATTTATGGGAAGTTCATCTTTTTTTTAAAAAAATATTTTATATTATAGAATAATAATAAATGTGAAAAAATACTAAGAAAATTTCAAGAAAATTCCTAAATTTTAATTTTAGATAATTTAAATCCTTATTAAGTGTGTAAGTAGAGTATCTTCTAGGGCCCTATTTAATAAAGATATAAAGTTAAAAATTTACTAAAATTTAGACATGATTAATGAATTTTTGTGGTTTTTTTGTTCCAATAAAATATATTAGAAGTAATTTATAAATAGGATCATAAAAATATTTATTTAAAAAAATTATATACTTAATGTGTTTATTTTCAGTTAAATTAAAATACATGAATTTTTATAAAAATTATTTATTTTATAATAAACTTTTATCATTAATATTATTAACATATTAAAATATACTTATCATTCATTTGATTGAATGCAAGTATAATAAATGTATAAGATTTTTTGAAATATTAAAATTTTAATTATTATCTTTTTTTTCAGTTATCAATTTATATCTTAAATTTTAATTCAATACATTTAAATTTTATAATTTATTGAATTAAAAAATTATTAAAATTGACTTGTACCAAATTAAAAAAAATATAAAAAGTGAGTTGTTTCAAGTAGAAAAAAAATAAGTCGTTTTGATTTAAATTTTAAAACCGAATCAGTAATCAATAATTGAGAAAAGATTTAATAGCTAGCAGTTATATTTTCTCATTGTTAAAAGATTAAAATCAACTTTCTTGATAAGCCAAAACTCATATCACAATTTTATTTCTCGCATTAAATTCGCCAAACCAACCATGCTTCTTCGCACATGCCTGTCACTATCATCCCAAACAATCAATCAACGAGGGGTTCGTATCTGGAGGATCTCAACTCTCAACAATTATTTTGTTTGAGAAAATTGAAGAGGGTAAGAAATTTTGTTTTTAAAAAAACAAAAGATTGAGATCTGGGGTTTATTTCTAATTATTATTATTTTTTTATGTTTTCCTCTTATATTCCTATCTATTAAAATTTTTTAACTACACTTGTTTATTTTTTAAAATTGAATTCATGAAAAATTTCCCACCCCAAAAGATTACAAAGTCAACATTTCTTTTTCATGCCAACCCATTTTTGAAAGTCACGTTAGGCTACAACAATCTCTGATAGAGCAAAATCAAGTCACATGATTACGAAGTTCTTCGAGCCATAATTGTTTTTTTTCCTTACACGAGACGATGCTTTAATCGGTGGAAACAAGCACAAAAGCACTTGAAATAAATGTAACATGTTTCACATTACACAAACTCTGAACTTTTCACTCTTGATTCATTTTTGCTTGGTTTAAAATAAAAGTGATTGGTTACTCATCCATCACCCACGAATTGTATGACATATATGACATTCAAAATTAAAGATAGGGCAAAGAGATGCTTCAGTTTCCCAGGATTGGTCTGGTTTCTGGTACCAAAACATCCCTTGACACTACACTAACAATACATTACAAATACACTCTCGCAATCAGAAAACAGCTACACCATAACATTATAGTCTATAGTACAAACTTTCACATATAGCTTTGTACATTATTATATTGAGATCTTCAGCATGTCTGAAATCAAATTCTCCATCATCAGCAAAGCAACCTCAGCTGAGCAGTTCATCTTCACGTCCCTCTCACCTGCAAAACCAGAATGTAAAATTAGGCATTGAACAAAACCATAGTCAAGGCTCAAAATCATGTTCATGTTCTCTTCTCTACTCTCTTCGTTTTTAAATATAAGAGAAAAATAACCAATTTACATAGCTTAAGAAAATTGATTACGTTTAATAATTATATTTGAAAATAAAAAATTAGACTAAAATATTCTGATATTTAATCAAACAAGTCTGCATCAATGTTTTCTTGCGAATGAAAACTATGATTTTATGAGGAGTAATTTAAGAAACTTGTGATAAATGCTTATTGAATGTATTTTTTTTTTCTTATAAATAAAAACAAATTACCATATGACAGTTTCTCCTACATTCAAAGAGAGGAGTATTTCCTGTACTGTTGTGTTTCTTTTCCATCCTTTTCTTCATCTCTCTCTCATTATCTCTCTTTATTCCTCTACTGATTCTAACCTCACATCATCATTCCCATCAATTGCTTGAGTTACTTTCAATTCCACTCTTTGACCCAAAATAAGCATTAGAATGATGAACCTATTCCCACTTCCCACTTCTATGCTTCTTCTTCAATCTAAGTTTATGAATTCGAGGACATTTTCTATTCTTACTCGCATGATGGTTTGTTGTCCTAAGAATGTGTTTCCATGGAGCTTAGTGACATGAATAAACATGATAGTGGTGGCTCTCTTTTATCCTTGTTTTTATTCTTTCTCTCACGTTATCTTTCCTTATAATTCATTTTGCTTATACCCTCACCTAATTTCATTACTTGCTCATCAATTCCACTTTTTGACCCAAACCAAACATTAGAATCACAAGTCTATTTCACTTAAATGCTTCTTGAGTCTAATTCTATTCAATGACTTTTTTATATTCTCACTCACACTTGGCCTAAATAACACTAAGCAGTAGAGACGAAAGCCTACCATAGAAAGATGGTGCCTGATGCTTTTCATAGTTGTCAGGTAGCTTGAGAGGGCATGAGGAAAGTGGAAGCACAGGGAGATTGTGACAATTGCATATTTCTATCATGTAACCATCTGGATCGTGGAAGAAGAGCTGATCAACTTTAATTCCGCCATCTTCCACAACTGCTGTCACGTACTCTATGTTCATTGACTCTAACTTCCTCATTATGAGCTGCATATCTGATGTTTGAAACGAGATGTGGTTATCTTTGGGGTTGATCTTCCCTTCTTCCACAGGAACCTTATCTGACTCCCAGGTGAATGCCAATTCCATGGTTGAACAACCTAGACAACGTCAAATGTGCACAAACATAACCTAATCAGTAAGCCAATACCAGATACCGAACTCTGAGAAAAATTATGAGATTCAGAGCAAAGACACAATAAAGACCCAGAAAATGCGATCCAGAGTCATTATATGAAGAGTAATTAGTTAATTACAAATGTCCATGTCGGATCGCAACAAAAGAAGGTAAAATCATAAAGACAGAAAGGTTCAAATTACACAAACAGCAGCATATCTGTAAAATCTTAGAAACTGAACACTGAAATTTTTAATGGATTCAAATTTCAAAATGAAGCCCCAATTAAAGTGCATAAAGAATTGGAAGATTTTGAGGAGTTTCCCAAAAAAAAAAACACAGAAAGGCGCAATTGCATGAAATAGCACATCTGGAAGCTATTAGAAACAGAACCCCAAACATTTATGAGACTCAAAATGAAAACACAGCCAAAACCAAGAATCTTATAAAGAATCAGCATATTAAGCAAATGACAGCTGAACACAAGCGGTAAATTCACTGAAACAGAGAGACACAAAGATACCATAAATAGTATGTTTATAAGGAAGCTTCTAGAATTTAGAAACCGAAGACTCTAAAAGGAACCGCAATGAAATTGCACAAAAATAGTTGGAAGAATCGGAAGTGCTGAGAATAAACGAGAGAAATTTTCCACACACCAAGCTCCTTCAAAGATCACAAACAGTAAAGGCAGAGAGATCATAAATATTAGTAGCTTATAGGGAAGCTTCTAGAATTTAGAAATCGAAGGTCCAAAAAATTGAAAACTCAGGAAAATTAAGAGAGGAGTTTTCACAACACACACCAAGCTCCTTCGAAGTTGAAAGAGGAGGGCCTCTTGATGAGGACGAATCCCAAGACGTCCTCATAGAACTTGACAGATTGGCTCACATTGTTGCAAACGAAGGAGACGTGGTTGAGGGAGATCAGTGGAAGAGGAACGGCTTCGAAATTGGAAGTGAAAGCTGGCGGCGGTGGTGAAACCGACACTATCTCTTCCACGCGATCCATGCCTCTCTCTCTCTCTCTCTCTCTCTCTCTCTCTCTCTCGAGTCACAAGCAATGCACCCGAAGGTGAAACGAAAGAATAAAGAAAGCTGAGAATTAACGTGTGCTTATACGTGTGATGTGTTTGTGCTTACATCTTTTGCTGCAGAGAAAGCGAAGACAGATTGAGCCTTTTATAGATGCAAAAGTTAACACACGGCATGCGGTGGACGGAGGTGACTGTAAGTGAATATGACACGTGCACCTTATATTAAGAAAGTCTAGTTTTATTTACAAGCCGTTCAGCTACTGCTTATCTTATTTATAAAGCAAGGAAATATTTATTTTAATTTTATTTATAAAAATTTTAATAATAATTATTATATAATCTTTAACTTTTTGTCTTCATTTAGTGTTGGAAATATTATTAAATATTAAATTATTTTATTTTTAATATATATTTAACAGACATAAAGTTAAAAATTTGATGAATTTTAAACAAAATTAATAAATTTTAGTTTTTTTTATTTCAGTAAAAATAATAAAGGTAACTTAAAACCAAAAATGGAGTATATAGTTAGGGATGTGGATTTGGTGTGACTTATAAAGTAATTTGAGAATGTTTCGTGTACAATGATAATAATTATTTAATTTATAATCGGGCAACTATAGGAGACTTTATTGTATAATATTAAAAAGTATTAAATCTTAAATTTTTGAAGGAAATAATGTATATGAAAAGTGCTTTGAATTTTTAGAGAAAAATATATTTTAATAATTTTAAATATTGATAAAATTTAATTATTATAATTGAAATATTTATCGAATGAGTGAACTTGAATTACTCATAGAATCTAAAACCACTTTATGAAGATTATGCATATTATATCTCAATCATTATTTATTTTATAGACTTTGACTCAATTAAAATTTAATTCTTATAATTTAAAAAATTATATGAATTGGATTTTACCAAATTAAAAAAAGAGAAAAAGAATTACACCTACATGATCACAGCACAATCGAATATTATAAAGTCAATTAACAATTTAATTTAGTTAAATTACAACTAAAATAGTTGTCCTTTTGCATTACTAATTGTTTTATTGATATGTTTCTTTATCAAGTTGTTAATAAACTCCTTTTACTCATTTTTGTTGAGAGATACCTCAATAGAATCCTTCCAACAAAATTATAATAATTAAGTTGTTTTAAATAAAGAAATTATAAATATTGATAAGTTAAAATTATAAAAAATGTTTTTTTGAACCAATGATTGAATCAAAGTTTTATGGAAATGTAAGAAAATTAATAATACATATTTAAATGAAGTATGTGTATTAAATGTTATTGATGTCTAATTAGTTAATGTGCCTCCATTAGACAGAGTAAAGGCTAGTTTAGTAAAATAGAAAACCACCTAGTGTCGGTGAGACTGTAAATTTATTGACGTGGCAACTTCAGCTAGTTTTACTCGCTTTTTTCACCAACATGCAACATCCATTTCGAATGCGTCTACTTTTCTTTGTTGGAAAATTCAAAAGACAATTTGACCATGATGCTGCAAGAAAAAAAAATTATTTACCAATTTGCTGTAATTTGAAAAAAAATTCACACGATATTATAAGTTTAAAACTCAATTTCAATCAAAACAAGTTTCAAATTTTTCTCTTACAAGAAAGTATAGAACCCCATGATTATAGACAAAGAAGGGAAGGAAAATTATGAAATGCAGTCATATAGAGAAAATGACAGAAATAACTTACCAAATGCATTAATTTAAAAAAAAAATTATATGTACAGAACTCGATAGGGGAAATTATGAAATGTAGTCATACATTGAGGGGAGCTAGTAGCAAGCATAATCAAATGTGTTGATATTTTAAAAAAAAAATTATAAGTACAAAACACTGTTTGAAACCTGATCCTATGGAAATTGAGTTTTAAGTTTACAATATTTAGAAAAAAAAATTTAGAAGTATAGCATGTTAGTAAATACCTTTTTTTTTTTCCCCTTATAGCACCATGGTCAATTGCCAACTCAGAAGGAGAGAAGAACGCATCTACTTAGTAGCAACAGTTAATATAATATAGTTTTTTAAAAAAATGGGGCATATGCACGGACAGTACTTGGTTTTTGAATTAAAGTGGTCCCTTGTGGGGCACCCTACTTGTGAAAATGTCTGATTGAAAAAAAAAAAAAAAAAAGAGAGTGGTCCCGTCCCTTGTGTACAAATAAATAATAGATAACAAGGCAGACTCTTACGCGGCACGCCACGTGTGTCAAATATATCCGCGGAATCTACGTCTTAGTCACGGTATTTGTCTAATTTATTATTCATATAGGGGTAACGTAACAAAATTAACTACCAACTATTTTTTTAAGGATATTAAAAAAATTATATCATTAGATAGTGTAAAATAAATTTTTAATTTTTAAAAATAAGCATTCAGTAACTCACGGTCAATTTTACTCAATAAATGTTATATGGAACCTACAAATGATAAATAGTGGTGTAAATTTAGCACAAATTATTTTTCGATACGTACTAGTAGTTTATACTATAAAAAAGATCTTTCAATACATTTTTTTAATTTTGATTAAACAATATTTATTTTTAAATTATGAGAGCTACAATACATTGATCTCTTTAATCTTTTTGCCTTATCGTCTTTAATTGAGAATAAGAGGTTCAAAAAATTCTTATTTGAAGACATTAACAAGAATGATGCCAACAAAGTAAAAACTTGATTTTACTATACGTGAAAAAAAAACTTGATTCTTGCTTAATTTAATCACAAATTATTTCTTCTATTACATTAACATCGTCCTGGTGAATGTCTTCAAATGAAAATTATTTGAATATCTTCTTTTCAAGCTAAGACTAAGAATAAAGGCAAAATATTAGAGAGATTGATATGTTATAGGTATCATAAGTTTGAAAATAAATGATGTTTTGTCATAATTGATAATAACGTATTGAAAGGTCTTTTTTTTATAGTATAAACTATCTAATTCTTTTAAAACAGTAATTTGTAATTAAATTTATACCTCTACATGTGTTGAGGTGGCAAGCCATGTGTCTTTGTCGGCCTCACAAAATATCCGTCAAGTGAAATTATTGGTAGACTATTGGATGCTTTATTTGTAAAAATTGAATATTTATTTCACACCACCATTAATAATATAATTTATTCAGTGCTCTTAAAAAATAATTGATAACCAAATTTGTTACATTACTATTTATATAATTATTTAATACTCAATATTCTCCATGATTTTTTCTCATATAAAATATTTTCTAAAGATATTTAATAGTTTTTATAATTATTTTTAACTATATTTCCACTTCTTTTATTATTATTTTTAAAAATGATATATTAAAGTTTTAATTGTTATTATTATTTTTATATAAAATATTTAATAAGAGTGTAATTAGAAACATGAAATTATAATATTTTATAATATCATATTAACGTGTAATGCTTATTAAAAATGAATTGTATGATGTGGTCAAAATGTTAGATCACAAAATAGGAAGCGTGTAAATATGCTGACAAAATAAGCTATGAAGAGTTGCATAGTTGCATGATATTAAGATAACAATTGTTAAAAGCTGCTTTTACTTGTTTTATTGGGTTTTATTAAGTATAATTACACTGATGTATTCTTGTATTAAAAATATATTAAAAACATTTTCTTCATATTGATATTCTCTCTTATTTTTGAATTCTTATTATTTTAATAAATAGTTTACCATGACTCATTTTTTCTCTAATTCAATGCAATATTAATTATTGAAGTCCCCGTGCTTGGTGTACTATCGTCATCATCATCTTCATTTTGTATGGTACTACTATGGTCCTTTGTATGAGAAGTACTATTTTTATCATGATCAAGAAAAATAATTGCAATAAGTTAAAATCCATAAATATGTTAAATATATGATTTTATTTTCAGAAACACCTTCATGGATTTAATAACGGTATTAAAAAATTTTCTTGATAGCTTAGTAATTAATCGGTGGCTTGTTTATCAATAAATAAAAAGGACCAGAGTACAATCTATCACTTAATTCAACTTTCCAAAAATCCAACAATGCATGCACATCTCTGATAGAGGTAAAAATATAAGCCAACCGACCCATATAGATTAAGAGAAATATGGATTGGATTGAATTTAATCCGTTTGTATATGGGTTGGAAAAATTCAAACCCAACCCAACCCAACCTTAAGGATTGGCGAGCTAAATGGGCCAATCTGCCAACTTATTTTTTATTTTTTTCAATCTATTTTTTATGATTTTTTTAAAAAATAAATTTAAATAATAAGTTTTAATTTAATATTTCTTCATGATTCATTCTAAATATGCCAAAATATTATTTTATAATGTTTATACAAAATATATAAATTGATACAGTTAAGAAAATCATATCTGATATGATTTATGTTTATAAGATTTTTTCCTTTTCTTCTTTTTTTTTAATTTTTTAATAGTAATATGGGTTAAACGGGCCAACCCTAACCCATCAGGGTTAACCCATATGATTCACGGGTTATATGGTCTGGGCTAGAAAAAACTCATTTTTATTTGGTCAATTTTTTTTCAACCAAACTCAACCCTTATGACCGATTATTCAGCCCAACCCCACAGAACTAAATTTATATTTCCAACTCTAACCCCTAAGGCTAAAATCTTGTTGATGTTTAAATTAATATCAAGGAATAAAAATTCAATTTAAAAAACAATCCGTACATCTATGCAACTCAAGTGATTTAGATGTAACACCTGACTAGACTTTGTGAAACTAAACTAAATTTAGTAAGAGCAATGCAAGTTTCCTAAATTACAATGCAATTTACTCTAACCTCTCATCTAAATTTCTTACAATACAATTTATATGCGACTTAAGCACCAAGCAGCATGACAGCCTGGCATTTATTGGTCAAACAACATCGACGTGGTCAACAAATGAGTGTTAAGATCAAATGGATCACAAAGAATTATATTCAGTGACGAATCCAGGGGGAGGCGTGCAGAGGGGCTGTGGCCCCATATTTGATATTTCGAAAACTTCTCTCCAGGGAGGCAAGTTTTTGTTTATGATAAAGGCTAAAATTACTTTTGACTTCCTCACTTTTAAATAAAATTTTAATTATGACCCTCCATATAAAGATTTTGGTTCCGTCCGTGATTATATTGCTATGTTTTTTAGTCAAAGATGTGGCATTAATAGTATAAAATATCCAATACTCTTTAAAAAATAATTTAAAATTTAATATCGCATTTAATCCTTTAATAGTCTAATCAAATTGGAGGGGAAGTTGGATAAAAATGGAGGAAGTAATGGGGAGAAAGGAAAAAAGAATTGTGGTGGAGTTTGAAAAGAGATTTTTCTCGCCAGAATCTCTAATTTTTTAGAGAAAAATTGGGAAGAAAAATAAGTGGGTCCCAAATCTCCTACCCCTTTTGGTCTTCTTTTCTTGGTCGAGTAGGAAGAGACGCAGTTTTCGCGTCTGTACAGCTCCCGTGATTTGCATGTACGACAGCTTAGATTTAGTGAAACTTAAATTAAATTGAAAAAATATCAAGAACGAGTTATTATTTTCAAAAAAGACAGGTCGTTATTATCATTTCAGCAATAAACAATTTTATATTGATTATTTTTGTAAATAATTTTTTTAAGAGGTTCTTGAATATAATTCTTTCTATTAAATTTAATAAATATTCAGTGATTACTAAATTAGAATACAATTCAACCTTACTTATAATCTAAATCTGATTTTTGTAAGAAATTTTTAAATAAATCTGATGTACCACATTATTTATACTTTTATTTAATAAAGACATGACATTTAAATAATATTAAATATAAATTAATTTTTTTATTAATGATAGGAGAAAAATAAAAGATAAGAAATCAAATATATATTTTACTGTGAAAATAAAATTAATTAAAAAATTTTACTCAAAAATTTATTTTTGATTACATTGAGTATTTAATTTGATAGAAACGTATCTGATTTATTTAAGTATTTTTAAATTTTTTTAAATAGAGTGTGGGTAGTTGTTATTAATAATAATATTATTATTAATTAGAGGGCGACTTGTTCACTGGTGGGGGCACAGGGGCGGGGAGCTAGTATGAACGTGTGGTTTTGTTCATACTTATTTAAATCATTTTTGTTCTTGTGGCCAATATTCAATCGTACTATCTAACCATCACTGCCTATAATTGAATGTGAACAAAATCGAATCCAAGTTAAAAGTCCAATCGAATTAAATTGAATTCAATCTGATTTTTTTAAAAAAAAAATTTAATTAATCGATTCAATTCAATTTAAAAATTTTTCAATCAACTGAACAAAATCAATTAAATTATATATATATTTTTTATATTTTAAAAAATATAAATAAATTCTCATCTAGTAAATAAGAAATATTTGTTATCACTTGTAATAATAATATTTTTTTAATGTGATGTTTAATTTTTATTTTTATAATTTAGTTTTTAATGTAATACTACTAAGTTTTATTAATGTTCTTATAAATTATGGTGTAAAATTATTATTTTTTTATTGGGCATTTAATTTTAAAAAAAATTGAATAGAAGAATATATAAATAATTAAATTTTATAAACTTAAATCAAAATTTATAAATCAAATAGACCGATCCAATTAAATTATTATAATTTAATTCAATTTTAATTCAATCTAATCATATATTTTGATTTGATTTAATTTAAATTTTTTATATAATTTCATGCTGATCGAATGCTCACACCTACCTACAATTATTTTTCTGTACGTTCTAATTTTTTACTTGCGCCAAGAACTCCATGTAGGATCCAACGAAGAATTTTTAATTTTTTGTCCATTAAGTGCTCCTCACCTAAAACGTGATTCAAGTGTGAGTTGGTCGTACGTACACGTACTCATAACCACCTGGGGACGCGTGGAGGATGTGGGCTCATTTGCCCCGTTGAAAATTTTAAATAATACATTAACACTCTCTTCTATCCTATTTAAAAGTTATATTTTAAAAATTCATTAATCCAATTTATAAATTATAGTATAATTTTTTAAAAAATTATTAAAAATTAGTTTTAAAATTAACATTTATAAAAAATAATATGATATTAATTTTTAAAATTATTATATAAGGACATATTTATAATTTTATATATTTTTATTCTTTATATTTTTTGTATTAGTATTAATAAAATTAGTAAAAGTGACTTATAAAAAGGATTGAATGAGCATTATAATAAGTGGACTCACGATATTGAATTAATAAAAATTATATATTCAATTTAATAATTCAATAAATTTTTAAAAATAAGTTGAAAATATGATTTCAAATAATTGTATATTTAAGAATTTGAATTTTAACTTCTGGGATTCTTATTTGAACTATGTGATTTGTTATTTATAACTCTTTTTTAATTTTTTTGCATTACTTGGTTGATAAAAAAGAAAATTTTATACGTGCCCTAATAAAAAAATTCCATTTCATAAAATAAATTGTTTTTTAACTTCTTTGACATGATTTCAATTCATTAATAAATTAACTCCTCATAACAACCCTTTCAAGCGAAATTTCGAGTTTAAATTTTATATAAAAAAACTTTGTTTGAGAATATTAAACACCTATAAAATAATTTATAAAAATTTAAATACAAAATTTTCCTTTTGGCCAGCAAAAGTCATTTTGGTCTACTTGTTTGAAACCGGAGGAATAATAATGGCACCGTCCGTGAGAGTAAATGTGCTGGCTGGCTCCTTCTTTTTTATAATAATTTTTTTAAATTTTTTTTCCAAAGCTGACTCTAATTTTTAGCTCTTTTTTTTCAAGATTTTTCTAGTTTCACACTTGCCAAACACAAATACCCCTTTTTATCAAATATATAATTTTGTTTGGCAAAAAAAATCAAATATGTAATTTTTGAGAAAAAATAAAAAGAAATTGTGAACATACGAATTAATGTTTTGTATTAGTCTAAAATATTTACAAAATTGGACAAAAGACTTATCTCTTTGAAATCTTGAACATTGAATTGGCCAAAAAGGAAAAAAGAAATCTTGAATATTGAAGATATTTTGACCATTTACATGTGAGCAAGACTTATATATTTAATCTTATATATTTAATATGTTTTTATATTTTATCTTGTCAAATCAAAACATGTGAATTTTAATGTGTTGATAATATTAATAATAAGAATCTATTTAGAGTAAATAATCTATAAAAATACAGATATCTTAACTTAATTGAAAATAACAATTTTAAGCATATGAAGTTTAGTATACAACTTTTTATCTTTACATGATTTGTACTTCCTCTAGTCTCATACTTTCAAGAATGTATTGATGGTCATTTTTATAAGTTGTTTTGCATAAAAAGCAGAATCCTTAATTATCCTGTTTTAATTTTAGCGTTTAATTGTTTTTTAGTAATTTGGTAAAATTTGTATATGAGAGGGGAACCATTTTTTAGAATGATGCATTTAATAAAAATAAATTGGATTTTTTTAAAAAATATCCGTAAGTTAATTATTTCTTTTTTATTTTGATAGGATTGAAAGGAGTACCTTTTTTCCTTCTACACACACATATTTTTTTATTATATATATATATATATATATTTGTGTGTTATATTTGCATCTTCATTACCCTTCATTATTCCAAATTTTCATAAACACAATTAGAACAAATTTAAACGGTTCATATTCAATATTTGTAAAACTATTATTAAAATATAATAAATAGATAACTTTAAATTGTTAACTTTTTGTCTCAACAAGGAAATATCATGGAATATTGAATTAAAATGTCCAAATTTCAACAAACTGCCTATATTAAAAGTGGATGGAAAGAAAATTGAACAAAATCTGCACACGAAATGAGATCATTTTACAATTTTCTCACTCCACCTGAGGCTTGAAGTCCATATGATGTGCTTCCATAATAATAAAGTAATCAATAATCGATTAGAAAGAAAATCATATATTCAATATCCTAGTTGAAAAGTAGCTTTATCCTTTGTCCTCGAGCCAAAACTTGAATTAATCAATCCCAATATGCCCTAAATTAAAAAAAAAAACAACAGCAGCAAAAACTATTAGTTAGTTTTCATTCTTTTATGATTATTCACTCAATATGAGATTTTAATAGCCGTGAAAGGTGAGAGAAGCTAGCTTTGACACTTTTCTTGCTTGAAAGAAATCCTGAGTTTGAATTCAATATTGACATAATTGTGTACGTATATAGATACATATGTTTCTCTTTTTTATAAAAAAAAGTTAGATTAAAAGTAAATAATTTTTTAAAGAGAAGCATGAGAACATAACCTTGCTTGAGACGTTGTTTTATCAATCTTATCATCTCATAATTAGACTTTTAAAAATATTGTATTTAACCTAATACTTTTAGAATTCATTACTTTAAGAAATGCATTGGATCATCTACGGAAGTTGATAACAACATGATTTAGACCAAAAGAAATCATTTCCATAGTTGAATCACGTTGGATTAGAGTTAAGTGGGAAACTAGAATGATTTTAAAAAACTAAATGAGTCTAAATGTAACAGAAAAAAGGCTAACAAATTTAACATAACAAAAAAAAAATTAGACCTTACTAAAAATTAACAATATTTTTGGACTTTTTGCTTGTATATAATATGATTTGAGATTATTTTTTAGGCAGACATTGACAAATATAGGTAAAAATGCGTATACTTTAAAGCCTACTCATTCTTAAATTAATTACAATCCACCTATATTTCACAATTTATAAAATTATAATTTATAATATTATTGAATTATGGTCATGTTGTGTTATTTTATCAACAACTAAATATGTTGTAAATTTTTTTCTTATATATATATATATATTATAAAATTTATTTAATTTATATGTCAACGATTTGATTATCAACCTAACCTATTAGACTATAAAAAGTTATACCATTTACTCTTTCCATTTAACACTGGATCCTACCTTTAAAATATAAGTAGAATCACATCCTAATATCTCATCTCTAGATATTTGATATTTCATGAATCATTAATCAATCTATATATATATATATAGTAACCAGGCGAGAATTTAAAAAAAAAAAATCTAACATTGAGAGGTTGAATAATATCTTCATATGCAAACAAATGTTTCCCATTAAAATAAATGCATTTGAAGATATTTTTTCTAATAACTTTAATTTAATATAGTTGTAATCGTTCTATCATCTTAAGTCTTAACATAGAGTTTGATATTATCTTTAAAAAAAACGCTGGACCAAAAAAAAAAAGAAATTAAATAGAATAAATTCAGAGAAATATTGTGGTATTCCCTATCGTCATTATCAATCTGAGCTGGAAAAGTCAATCTTATTTTGTATCTTTCTCAAGATTGGTATGCATGCTAGTTGGCAAACCACAATCTGCGTCAACAAGTCTAACGTGTCCTTTTCAACAATATAATAAATTATCAAGATATTTTATCTAGAGTTGGAAGCAATCATAATGTGTATTATTTTTAATTTATGAACAATACTATTTATTTTTAAATATTTTATATTAATTTCTTTAGTTGTTGATTGTTATCCAACAAGTAAAATGATACAAACTAAAGCTTGGGCCTTTAAACTAGGGTAATAGCTAGATCATTCCCACACCAAAAATTAATAACATATTTTTGATAATGAGTTAAATTATATGAATTGGCTCCAATACTTTGATATAAAAGTTGGGTTAAGTTGAAAAATAACTCAAATAAAAAT
Source organism: Prosopis cineraria (assembly GCF_029017545.1). Classification (NCBI taxonomy): domain Eukaryota; kingdom Viridiplantae; phylum Streptophyta; class Magnoliopsida; order Fabales; family Fabaceae; genus Prosopis; species Prosopis cineraria. The sequence continues at coordinate 17,029 of NW_026556707.1, forward strand.
AAATCTTTCCGTATCTCGATTAGATAATTTGTGAAACAAATGGACTAACTCTAATACATTAAGGTTGACTCATATGATAGTTATATTATTGGAAGTTTTGGCTTTACAATCCCACAAGGGAAGCATATATGGAATGAATCATAATGGAATGAATCAATCTTATATATTTACAATGTGAATCTTTTAGCTATGTGGAATATCATAATGAAACTTATCAATTAGGTATAATTTTTGAAAAAAAAAATCATGCAAAACAAATTAAATATATTGATAGGTAGATCTGTTTAATTCACCAACCACAATAGTTGGGTTGGGTCAGGATTTTTTTTACTTATTTGACAACAATTTAAAGTCAATCCAACTTATATTTTTCTCAATTCATATATGCCAGTTTATATAATTCTAGTTTCGCTCATATTTTCAGTTATACTATTGGATGGATATAAATAGTTGATTGGATAAATCTGTTTATTGTCAACTGCTTTCAAAAACAGATAATGATTTTGACAAAAGCTTTGGCATTGATCTTCGGTCAGGAAGCAACGTCTGGTTAAAAATAATATTTCCGAACTAAAAGAGCAAAAGTAGATCCAAGAGACCACCAAGAACAAGTTTGGGAAAAGATGAAAAGCTAAACATGATAAACACAAGGCGTAGAGAGGATTATGTCCCTGACATATGCTTGTTTCTTTGGGAGTGGAATATAAATTATTTGGTTTTCAATTTACTTATGTTATCAAAACTTAGTTAGATAAAAGTTATTAATTAGATTTTTTATATTTGTTTATATTGTTAAAATAGTGAGTTAATAAATTGAAAATTGTTTAGATTACAACTTAGTTTTTATTTTTTTATTGAAAGCAATCCTATTTGAGACCCTATTGATAATTCAAATATGCTTTTATTGTTAACTCAATTTTTAAAAAACATTGCAAATGAACTTTTTAAAATAAAAAAACTACTGAAATTGCTTTTCTTGCAAGTTGGTTCTTTAAAAGAAGAGTTAATGAGCATCTTAAACTTTAAACAAATGTGCAAATAACATCCTCGATCTTGAACTTTTAAAATATGCAAAAACTCTCCTAAATTTTTAATTTTTGAGTGCCTAAAACCTTAATATTAAGTTAGAGAAAACAGCCTTTATCTTTGTAATTGTGAAGCCCAACCATACTTTGATGTGGCACTTATATTGATCCTTTAGAAATAACGGTTTTTTTTCCAACTTAATAGCAAGGTTTCAAGCATTTAAAATTTTGAAGTTGAATAGAGTTTTTGCACAATTAGAAGTTCAAGATTTAAGATGTTATTTACAAAATAGTTTAGGATTTAAGATACTTATTAACCCTTAAAAGTATTTTTGGCTTTTCAAAATTCACAACCAAACATACTCAAAAGTGTTTTATAGATAGTATTTTTTTCTAAGCTTTTTCTTCCTATTATATTAAAGAAAATTTAAATTAATAAGGTTTTAAAAATTGAATTGATTATTGAACCGGACTAGGCACTAATTTACAATTCAATAATTAAAATGTTGTTGAATTGATTGATATTAAATTAATGTATTTTTAACTTGTGTATCATAATCAAATAAAAAATACATGTAAATGTGTATACTTTAAGAAAATATTATAAATTCTTAGTAATATAATCTATTATTGATGAATGTATGATTAGTGTTAACAATGAATGAAGCCTTTTCATTTTGACATTAAAAAAGATGTTGACAAAATGGTGAAGATGAACCACTCTTTGGATTTGAAAACCTATCTAAATTAAAAAAAAAATGGTTACTAAACACAATTTAAAGGCATATTAAAACAACATAAAAAGATTTTTCATAAAATTAAAAATATAAATAAATACTTAAAAGTATAGAGATAAAATCTAAAGAATTAACCAAAAAGAAGGCAAAGTTGGGAAAAAAAAAAAATACACACACACACAAACACACAAAAGAAGGCAATTGTGGCAGGTGGGCAAGAAGGGGAGTGCAGAGTCCCACGTCGATTGATAATGCAGGAGGCAATATTATTAAAACTAGATCAATCACTAAATTAATCAAGTTGGTTTATAGTTCAGTGGTTAAATCATGATCTAAATTGTAGTTTAACAGGTCGTACATAAATTGGAATAAATTGGTTCACCGGAAAAAAAATTGTATCCAAAAAATGTAAACCAAACTTTAAAAAATTTGAGAATATGGCAGTTTACAATAATGTACAAAGAATTCATCATTGATATACAAGAGTTTAATATTAAAAATTTAAAAATTTATAAAGAGCTTATTATTAATATACAACAATATATAATTGACAAATATAATAAATCAATCATAATGTAAAAATATAATAAATGTTGGGCCATTTTTCTGGTCTGGTTTTATAGTTTAAGCTATAGCTAAAAAAATTCCAATAAATTGATATATTTTAGATATTATATTTTTAAAGAAAAAATGTTCATATAATAAAAAAATGAATGTTTAAATTTTAAACTAAATAATTTATAATTATTTCAAATAAAAAATACATATAAATATTACACCATTTTTAACCAAAATATGCTTAATTATTTCATAATTTATAACCCTTAAAAGAACTTATGACTTTTCAAAATTCAGGACCAAACATACTCAAAAGTGCTTTATAAATTGGGATGGAGATGATATTTTTTTCTTAGGCTTTTTCTTCCTATTATATTAAATAAAATTTAAATTAACAAGGTTTTAAAAATTAAACTAGTTATTGAACCGGACTAGACACTGGTTCACAATTTAATAATCAAAATATTGTTGAATGGATTTATATTAAATTAATATATTTTAACTTGTGTATCATAATCAAATAAAAAATACATGTAAATATGTATATTTTAAGACAATATTATAAATTCTTAGTAATATAATCTATTGTTGATGAATGTATAATTAATATTAATAATGAATAAAGCCTTTCCATTTTGACATTAAAAAAGATGTTGACAAAATGCTGAAGATGAACCACCCTAAGGATTTGAAAACCTGTCTAAATTAAAAAAAAAAGGTTACTAAACACAATTTAAAGGCATATTAAAACAACATAAAAAAGATTTTCATAAAATTAAAAATATAAATAAATACTTAAAAGTATAGAGAAAAAGGATCTATCCATCATATGAAAAATAAAATTTAAAGAATTAACCAAAAAGAAGGCAAAGTTCAAAAAAAAAAAAAACAACACACACAAAAGAAGGCAATTGTGGCAAGTGGGCAAGGAGGGGAGAGCAAAGTCCCACGTTGATTGATAATGCAAGGGGCAATATTATTAAAACTAGATCAATCACTAAATTAGTCAAGTCGGTTTATAGTTTAGTGGTTAAATCATAATCTAAATTGTAGTATAACAAGTCATACATAAATTGAAATAAATTGGTTCACTGGCAAAAAAAAATTTGTATCCAAAAAATATAAACCAAACTTTTAAAAAATTTGAGAATATGGCCAATTTATAATAATATACAAAGACTTTATCATTGATATATAATGATTTATCATTAAAAATTTAAAAATTTATAAATATTTTATTATTAATATACAACGATATATAATTAAAAAATATAATAAACTAGTCATAATATAAAATATAATAAATGTTAGGTCATTTTTTTGGTCTGGTTTTATAATTTGAGCTATATCTAAAAAAGTCCCAATAATTAATATATTTTAAATATTATATGTTTAAAGAAAAAAAAATAATCATATAATTATATAATAAAAAAATGAATGTTTAAATTTTAAACTAAATAATTTATAATTATTTCAAATAAAAAATACATATAAATATTACACTAGTTTTAACCAAAATATATTTAATTATTTCATAATTTATAACCATTAAAAGAACTTATGGATTTTCAAAATTCAGGACCAAACATACTCAAAAGTGCTTTATAAATTGGGATGGAGATGGTATTTTTTTTCTTAGGCTTTTTCTTCCTATTATATTAAATAAAATTTAAATTAACAAGGTTTTAAAAATTAAACTGGTTATTGAACGGAACTAAGTACTGGTTTACAATTCAATAATCAAAACGTTGTTGAATGGATTGATATTAAATTAATATATTTTTAACTTGTGTATCATAATCAAATAAAAAATACATGTAAATATGTATATTTTAAGACAATATTATAAATTCTTAGTAATATAATCTATTGCTGATGAATGTATAATTAATATTAATAATGAATAAAGCCTTTCCATTTTGACATTAAAAAAGATGTTGACAAAATGCTGAAGATGAACCACCCTAAGGATTTGAAAACCTGTCTAAATTAAAAAAAAAAAAGGTTACTAAACACAATTTAAAGGCATATTAAAACAACATAAAAAAGATTTTCATAAAATTAAAAATATAAATAAATACTTAAAAGTATAGAGAAAAAGGATCTATCCATCATATGGAAAATAAAATTTAAAGAATTAACCAAAAAGAAGGCAAAGTTCCAAAAAAAAAAAAACACCACACACACACACACAAACACACAAAAGAAGGCAATTGTGGTAGGTGGTCAAGAAGGGGAGACCAAAGTCCCACGTCGATTGATAATGTAGGGGGCAATGTTATTAAAACTAAATCAATCACTAAATTAATCAAGTTGGTTTATAGTTAATGATTAAGTCATGATCTAAATTATAGTTTAACAGCTCATACATAAATTGGGATAAATTGGTCCATTGGCAAAAAAAAATTTGTATCCAAAAAATGTAAACCAAACTTTTAAAAAATTTGAGAATATGACCGGTTTACATTAATATGAAAAAATTTATCATTAATATGTAAATATTTATTATTAAAAATTTAAAATTTTAAAAATAATTGATAAATATAATAAATCAACTATAATGCAAAACTATAATAAATGTTGGGCCATTTGTTTAGTCTAATCTTATAATATGAGTTATATCTAAAAAAGTCTTAATAAATTGATATATTTTAAATATTATATATTTAAAGAAAAAATGATCATATAATTATATAGAAATAAAAATGAATTTTTAAATTTAAAAATAAATAGTGTATAAATATTTCAAATAAAAAATACATATAAATATTACACCATTTTTAACCAAAACATATTTAATTATTTCATAATTTATAACTTTAAAATACACACAAATAATTCATACATATTTTATGTATTTTTTTCATTTCATAATGCTTATTAGGTATAAAAATGTATAAATTATAAGTAAAAATATGAATTAAAAATAAAAAATTAATATGTCTGGTTTAAGCAATTTCTCTCCAATTTTATTGGTTTTAGCTGATTTGTGGCTGATTCAACCGGTTCACAATTGATTCAACCAGTTCTTAAAATTTTCAATTTTCTATGATGATTAGATTGAATTGGGACCAATTCTTGATTTAACCAGTTAAATTGGCCAATCTAGTGGAGAGGGAGAACATTTCATTATATAAATTAAAGTTGATAATTTGAACCAAACTCAATAGATTAGCCCGAACTAGTCTAAAAAATTTTGGGTTAAACCCAAAAAATAATAATTTAAAAGTTTGAACCCATTCGGGTTGGGTTAAATAGGTCCTAAAATATTCTGCCAAGCCTCGGTTCAAGCTTGGCTTGAATACCTAAATAAAAAAAAATTTTTTAAAAAATTATAAAATATAATAAATATTAATTAATTTTTTAAATTTTATGTCATTTTATAATACCATATATTTGAGTGTATTACTATAATTATTTTTAAAAAATTAAAAAAATATTTATACTTTCATGTTTTATCAATAAAATATCTCAAAAATAATATTTAAAATATATTTTAATATAATATTGATTCTTATATTTTAAGACCCAATTTTTTAAAAAATTTTTGAGTCCTATATATCATTTGCTTATTCAAAAAATATATTTTATATTTTTATAAAATAAGATAATTGATTTTAAATTAAAAATAAAATTAAAAATAAAATTTAGGTATGTACAAATTCTTGACTCATACTGGATAAATATAATAAATAAAATAATATTTTTCAATAATTATTTGATTATCATCCATGCCAGATTTAGTTAAAAATTAATAATAAATTAAAATAAATATTAGGGGTTTAATAATATAAAAAGTTAAAAAAATAATTAAAATAGTATTTTATTCATAATTAAATAATTTTATTTTATATAATATAATGATGGCTATTTTTTTGATATTTTAAAAATAAAAAGTATCATTTATCCAAAAAATATTAAAAACTTTAGATTAATTGCGGCAATAATTTTAAGTTAATAATTTAACCATGATTGAATTGAGATTAACTTAATTATAGTTAAAATAATATAATTTAATTAACATATATAAAATATTTATATATAATGATGATAAGAATAATATTTAAAAAATTAATTTATAAATAAAGAAAATATTCATGAATAAATTATATATAATACAATAAAATAGTAACAGAATTACTTAAATTTAAAGTTGATAAATTATTATTTTTTATTTTATTTTTTAAAAATTATAATAATATTTTATGCTTAATAAAATTATTAAAAAATTAACATTAATTTAAAAAATAAAAATAATATTTTTAAAATTTTTTAATATTCAGATTGGTCTAAATAAAATTAAAATTTAAAAGTGTAAAGGTTGAACTTAATTGTATAAATTTTTTTTTAAAAATAAAATATTTTAAATTTGAGATAAATAAATTTAATTTAAATTGAGTCCCCCCCTCACACCTGAATTATAGGCTATCGGTGCCCAATAAATTCTCTGTTGCAGGACGGTGCCACAGCTACCTTAAAAACAGTAACCAGTCAATCACGCCGCGGTAATGGGATCCACACGGCCCCACCGCAACCAAAAATTTGTACTGTGTCTTTTTAAAAAGGGCATTTTAATTTTTTTTATTGAACTTTTTGTGGGAGGATTTTCCTATTGAAAATTTAGATATTTAGTTAAAATGCAGACACCTTATCAACAATTAAGATTTATACAGTGGATTTTCTCGAACTCAAGCCTTTAAAAAAAAAAAAAATGAAAGACCGATTTTCTTTTGCTCACAGTACGAAGGAGATGAAAAGCTGATTTGAATTAACGTTCACACAATTAAAGTTTGCATGAATTACAGTTTGTGAATCGAAGTTGAGATAAAATTTAATTATTGTAATGTAATTTATATTTGAATATTTTTTATAAAAAAATTAATTTAATAAATTGAAATTTGTTTAAATAACATAACTGAAAAGCATGTTCAGATATATAATGATGGAGAAGGACATGAATTTTGTGTTTTATATAAATGTATATTATGGGCACTCCATTGGTTATTGTATAATTAACGAGTTATTTTTTTAAAAAATATTTTTAATAAATAAATTACTTAACTCTTCACTTTTAAGCAATACACTTTATTAAAAAAAGACAAATATAGAAAGATAATTAACTAACTCATTGATAATATATTTTGATTAAAAATATTTTATATTTTTTTAAATAGAGAGTGAATAATTTGATAAATTTAAGGAAAAATATTAAAATTATATTTATAATTATAAAATATAAAACGTCAATATATTACAGTAAAAATTATTTGTAAATACTAAAAAAATTTAATTAGATCTATTTGTAGAATGTATATTATAAATCATAAAAATGTCAAATTTCTAATTCATAAATATTTCTTACATTATGAAAAATTTTCAACCAAACGAGACTTAATTGGATCAAAATTATTCAAGGAAGTATTATAAATAAACCTCAAGGAAATTAAAAAAAAAAAAAACACACACACACACACACAATAAGTCAATACAATATATAAATAAACAAATTTAGAAGTCATTCTTTATATACTACTCCTATGCTGGTGTATTTTTTTTTTTTTACCCTTTGCTGCTGCTTGTTTACCTAATTATTTTTTTTTAAAAACACATTTAGTCAATATAATGTATAAACAAACAAATTTAGAAGTCATTCTTTACACTCTACCCCTATGCTGGTGTTTTTTTTTTTTTTGGCTGCTGCTTATTTACCTAATTATTTATATAAAATAAGACAAATTCTTGATTGACAAAACATCCGCACACATTCATCAAAGTTGCCGACTTGCTGTCCAGTTCTCTTGCGGATGAGTCCATTTGTTTGGTACACAATAAAAGGTTGATTGAGGGGACCGAATGAGGTCTGTCTAAAAGTTTGTTTTTTGGTTAAAAAATAAATATGTGTGTGGGAGAGGAAAATTTATGTAAGTTGGATTTTAAAACTCATTAAAATTAACGAAAATATAGTGAAATTTGATTTTACAATTTTATGAACTATAAGTCAAATCCTTATATGTTTCTGTGTGGGGCAAATTAATCTCAGAGCTCACTAAGATCAAAAAATGTATAGTAAAATTTGATATTACATTTTTATAAATTATAAGTTAAACCTTTGTCAGTTGCATTAAATTTGTTGGTTGTTCTAGACAAGGTTTTTATTGCACACGGTAAAGTGGTCTATCTTTAGTGCTTCTTGCTGTACTTGTAGTTGAATCGTTTAAATTTGATATTGACAAAAGATTAAGCTAAAAATGATTAGGGATAATATAACTTATAGTCATTGCTTTTTTTGTCATTATTAGTTCTATCATTGAACTTTGATTAATACAATTTAATCCTTATAATTTATTGAGTTAAGGAGTTATAGAGATTTGGTTGTGTTAAGTTAAAAAATTTATAAGAATTGAGTTATTCTGAGTTAAAAAAAATTCAAGGATTAAAGGAAAACTCATAAATCAAAAGTTATATTTTCCAATTGATTAACATCAAATCAGGATCGTCCAATTTACTATACACTATCCAGATTGGTGCTCATCGGCACTAGGTCCGTGGCTTCCATATTCCTCTCTCTCTCTCTCTCTCTCTCAGTGTGTGTGTGTGTGTGTTTTTTTTTTAACAAGTGCCTAACAGACTTTAATGGTTAATTTTGAATCTTTCAGAGCTATGGAGGATACTGAGTTCCTTGAAAATTCTTTACGCTATCAATAGAAGTAGTCTCTCCAGTTTTATATATTAGTCACCCTCTAGAATAAATTAAGGATCCTATAAAATTAGTTACTTTTTAAAATTTATATTTTAAATAAACGTAAATTTGTAAAGTGATTTTAGTTTTAGACCATTTTTTGATGATTTAACTATACATATATATATATATTTATTATTGATGAGGTAGTTAAGAGTGTTTTTTCTATTTAAGACCGAAGAACGTAATTATTGGAATTTGCTGAAAACAAAACCAACAAGGTTAATTAAGCAATAGAAGAGGTTTTTTTTTGCGAAACTTTTGCATTATGAAGAACTACAAGTCTTATGTGTGTATATTTATTTTGATACCCCAACTCTTATTATATACTACTTTGATCCTATTTATAAATCACTTTCAATATATTTTATCAGTATAAGAAAATCTCAAAACTTATTAACTATGTCTTAAAATTTAATGAGTTCTCAATTTTACTTCTATTAAATATACACATTTCAATAATATATTTTTTCTTTCCAACATTAAATGGAGGGTAAAAAAAATTTATAATAAAAATTTAATAACATGATTTATAAATAAGACTAAAAAAATTCTTCACTCTCCACCCTATAAATAAAACTAGAGGGAATATATATATATATATATATATATTATGAACAACATTTATATATACTTTTGGCATGGCTCTACATCCTATATGAAAATTAGTCTAAAATCTTATATCCATAAGTGAAGTTGTCAATTTGAATTACTGCTGGATAGTTGTTTAATTAACAACTAAGTGGAAATAATTAACTTTGACAAAAAAGAAGCAATAATTAACTATGGTCTAGCAGTAATTAACATAAGACTTTAAAATAATTTTGTAATTTCAAGTGACTTTTCCGTATTCATGTTGCTTTTAGGTGTCTTGAGTGTGACTTTCCCTAACTTTTATTTCTTAAGACGTTTGTTGTATAAACATGGTTGATGTCACATGCATGTCATGTTATTGATTATTTAGATATAGTAGACTGATGTCACATGCATGCCTTGTTATTTATTAATGTAGGTATCCGAGAACCTTGAGGCCCTTGACATACTTGGTTTACTTGTGTTTTAAGCTTACTATGTCAGCACACATAACCAAGTAACATGAATATTTTGTAGAAAACAATGATAAAATACACTGCTTGACGAATTTGGGAAGGGCTGTGAGAAGATGGGTTCTTAAGAATGCTCTCAACATGAAAGGAATCTTAAGCTAACACGACCTTAAATTTCTTGAACACCACCTACATTAATAACATGACATGTACATGACATCAACCATGTTTAAATAATTAACCTATCAAGAAATGAAATATTACTGGTCTAAATAATATTATTTCTGTTCATGAAATACACAAGAGCCGAAGTTTTTCATAATGCAAGAGTTTCACAAAACATACATATCTTGTTCCCTAATTACCCTTTTTGGTTTGGTATTCACTAAATCACAAGTCCTTCTGTGGATAGTGTAAAAGTGTTTCTTCTCAAAAGGTCCAATCCAAAAGAGAACCTATCAGCTTACCCAAAACTTCCAAAGTGTTGCCTTCTTGCTTCCACCTGCACCTGCAGAATTTCAGAACAAAATAGAAAGAAATGAAATTAACCATCAAAGTATGTTCAGGAGTTGAAAGAAAGGAAAAGAGAAGAGAAGGTGGGGCCCACACCTTCTCTGTCTCTCTCCTCACTTTCTCCTCCATTCACTTGCGGGGATTTGAGTCTATTTCTTTGGACACAAGAAAGCTTCAAAATTGTTTTTTTGGCATATCAGACAGGATCACGAGATTTTGCAACTGGTTACTATTTTATATTTTTTACCTAGTCGCTCGAATGAACTGAGAGTTAAGTGGTCGCCCGAAAAGTTGTCACTTGAAATTTGGATTTCTGAGTGAGCTCAAAGTCACAAACATCACCTACTTTCAAATCATTATCCTTACAAAATTGCTTCCATCCCCAAGTAAATGCAGCAATTGTTGTTTATCAAAACTTCTGAATGCATACCCAACAGTCCAATCTTTATCTTGGACATGAAATGTGACACTCTTAGTCCTGTTATGAAGATGAGCTTTTGCAAAATCTATGGGCACATGCTGCCAAAGCAGGTGAAAACAATCATTAGCAAGTAATCACTTATTGAGCAAGAACACTCCAATCAAATAAAGGAGTCGTGTTCATGGCAATATATGTCAAAAAATTAAGATTAGACACAACTTGAATTTTCAATTACATATGGACACTTTAGCATCGACATTTTGGGATGATGGTCTCTGTGTTTTCTACTACTTTGAAACATTAAAGCACTAGGTAATCAAACTATATTTGGGTAAACTCTTAATACTGTACTTTACCTTAGTTTTTCTTAACAAAATACGTTGCTTTTTGGTCAAATTCAATAAATTGAAACATAACACACTGGTGTTGTATAATAAGTGGGTTGGCTACATAAATTGTATAACACCATTGCCCACTATCAACAATCAAACCTTACAACATACCAGAAAGTTTAGCATTGTATAATCTAAGCGGGATAAGATTTATTGTTGTTGTTGAAACAGACACAATAGTATGTACACTAACATAATAGGCTTAAAGCACAAGTAAACTGAAAATAATTGTTTTAATATCATGCTAACACGAGGAATGAGTCAATGTACAGTGTGGCTCCTTTTGTACATCATATACTGTTTATAAAATTATAGAGATCAAATTAAAAATTGAGTGAAACTAAAGAGACAAAAGTATAACTGTCCGCAAATAAATAACATCGTCTTGACCATCCTACCATTTATCTAAATTAAAAAGGTAACCAATCAGTCAAGGTTCCAGCTCTTAATTCAGCCTCCTCTGCATAGCTTCTTTGTTCAATTTACCAACAAAATAAAATAATTTTGTAAAAGCACACAAACAACTACACTGCAAGAACAAAAAATAAAAAAAATAAATAAATAGAAGGCTTACCAAGTATGATGTGCCATATATGTGAGAGTGTGTCATCAAAGCCACAAAACGAGGATTTTCAGATATGGAAGAGCTCTCCTTTCAAGAGGTGGATCTTGCATACAGCTGCTCTGCTCCTTTTCAAAAGCATTAACTTTCAGATCTCCTGCAAATGAATGCAAGATTACAAGTCCTCACTTCACTTTTAACTAGAAATCATCCAAAGTAAATAGAACTAAGAATTCATGAGAACTTATCAACATATAAACCAATGTACAATGTACAAAGTTAGTACCTTTTTCAGCATCTCTAAAAATATGTACTTTGAATGAGAGATCAATGATTTCAAATACACAAACATCCCCCACTTTCAAACCATTTTCCTTCACAAACTTCCTCCAGCCTTCTCCAATTTTAGGAACTTTAAACTTAGCAGGCCAAGTTCTGCCATCCAAGGTCTGAAGTTGCACAACACATTCTTCCTTCAAATGTTTTGCAGCAAAGTCTTTTGGCATTGACTGTGAAAAGAAGATTAAAATTTCGAGAGATAAGAAGAAAATTTAACTCTTGCACCAATCAAGAGCTGCAAATAAGTGTTTCAGTTTTGGAAGAAGATAACTCAATTCTAATAAAAAGCTCACCAAGTAACAACCAGAACCGATATATGAACGCTGCATGACTAACGTGAAAAAGGGATTATCATATTTGAAAGATCTGGCAACATCCAAAGCTCTGTTCTTTTCCACGGCAGCTAATACGTTTTTCTGTCTATGCTCAGAATTCACACATTTAACTTTGTTGAAAATTCTTGTTCCCATGGTGTCTTCTGCACAATTTTGAGTGGTGTCATAGAAAATTTTGATTTTTAAGCGAACTTGATTGCACACAAGACAATTCAATCCTCAAATTAAAAAGGTAAAGCAGATCACAAAAACACATACCTTCAGATATTTGCTCAGAAATTTCAATTTTGCTTTGGTTGATTTCTGAAGTCCTGTTCCTTGAAATTGCCTTCCTTTAGTCTTCACACCCACCAGCTGATTCTGCAGACTGAAGTTTCTCTCCTCAGCATCTTCATCTGTAGTACTTCTCATTTTCTTATGAGGCCTAGAACAAGGGTGTTTGTGTTTCATGCCTGGCCTTTTCGTTTGGAGGTGTCTCATCCAAGATTTCAATTATATCATCACTGAGATTATCAAGGCTGTCCTCTTGACTAGAGGCATCCGTTTCCATAGACAAAGGATAGTCTATTTCTATGCAACTCTTGTCAATTATAAGTACACCAACCTGACAAGTTCCTTCATATTTGAACAAAACAAACACCCTTCATCTAGAGAGTAAAAGGTAGCAAATTCCTTCCATCCTTTTTGAAACCAAACCTCATTATCATGCTTCGTCCAATACACTTTCCATTCTTTACCATCAGGAGGCTTCAGATACACTGGGTTGGGCAAAAGTCTTCCATATCTCCGTGTGAATTTGCTTGGAATCATCTGTGAAGAAGTGATAATGAGTAACCCATAGTCTGGAAATGTGTGTGTGGTGTTTCATTTATCTGCAAGTACAACAGCTCTGATTCTGTCATGTTGATGAAAATTATCCTAAAAGGAAAAAAAGTACAAGAGGAAAGAATGTTGACTACTTTTGAACTTAAAGATTCTATATATTCAAGAGCAAATGCGATGTTATAATGTTTGTTTGAAATAACTAAGACTCCAGAATCATAATGAATATATCAATTCAACTTCACAGCATCCCTCTCTCACGTAACCTTGAAGATATTTCAATTTAAAGGCAGCTTGATCACAAATTTAAGCATAAAAGGTCCATAAGAGACCAATCCTTTTCAGTCCAATGTCAATGAGAAGAGTCAAAGAGGAAAGCAAATAAGAGTTCAGCGTTTCCATTTCTGGAAATTTTAATTCTGTCAAAAAGAAGATGATTTTTATAAACAAAGATGCAGTTGATCCAAAGGCTAAACCCTGTTCATATGATCACAGAAACACCCCCAAAAGAAAAAAGGAGCAATCTTTCGCATGCATTGGGTAAATAAAGCTATAAAAAACCAGATCATGGAAAAGGGGAAAAAAAAAAGGGAGGAAGAAGCATCATCAAAGGGAAGAAATGCTTACAATGGTTTCGAGATTGGTTTTGAGGATGACTCTGAAGAAATGGACGGGGCTGGACGAGTGAGAATGAGCAGCCATGGCTATGCCGCGTGTGAGCTTTTGCTTCAGAAGCAAGAAGCTTGCATCAGCACTGTGTGCTGTGGCACAGACATGGTTCCAGCATGCACTAGGATTATATTAATGACCCTCTCTAGATGGTAACGGATTTCGTGCTTTTTGTCCTATACTCTCTCCCTTAAACAGATTTTTTTGTGTTGCTGTAATTAAAATAAAAAAAACAAGGTTTAATGCTATCCACTCCTCCTGTACGGATGACAGGAAAGAGAACATACATTTGTAGTGAATTCCATCATTTTTATCCATTTATCTCTGTTCACTGCAGAAAAAGTTGTTAAACATTAAAATATTTTATTTTTAATGTATATATAATTAATAAAGATAAAGTTAGAATAATGTTAAATTTTTAAATGAAGTTAATAAAATTTAAATTTTTTTAATAAAATATGTAAAAATAATTTATAAATAAGATGGATAGGTATATCATATATGTTTTTTTTAAAATAAGTTGCAAGTATCTATTTAAAAAATTATAAAGTTAAAAACTTAAATTATAAATAAAATATTTAAGTTCTAAATAAAACTATCAGTTTATAAATATCATTTGTAACATGTGAAGTTAAAAAAAAACTTAATTTTATTATACTTTTCTAATTTTTTTATAAAGTGGGAAAAAAAATTAATTTTAATTCTATTTATTTGCTATCTATACGAGAAATTAGCTTCTTTCCTTTGATCCAATAACTTTTAGTTAATGTTCATTATTTCACATTTTACATACTTTGGTTGCAAGCGTACATCTGGAATCCAAGACAATAGCAAAAGAGGGAGAGAGAGGATTGAGAACCCATCTGTTGTCTGTATTCTTTCTTTTTTTGGTAATCATATTATCTCTATTCTTAATGTTACTTTAATTTATACTATCTGATTATTGGATACTCCCATAGTAAAAAAAAATATTATTCAATCTCTAGGGCACACTCTAAAATACAAAGTTTTATTCTTAGTATAAGGAATTTGATGAAGTATTCATTATAATTTTTTAATTTATATTATTTATATAAATTCATTAAATATGAAAGAAAATATAATATAAATCTAAAAAATTTTCATTTAAATAGGTGTATATTGGAAGTTTATTATATTTTTAAATAAAATTAATGATTTAATTATCTCTCCTTAGGTTTGGTGAAGTAATTGGGATTTTGTTATAATAAAGACCAGAAGGGTATAAAGTTTTTTTTAACCAAATTATACCATTAATTAGTTAGTTAATTATTTTTAAAATAACATTATCTTTCCAAGTCTATACTTATTTAATAAAGCGTCACACTTAAAGTTAAAAAGAGTTTGAGTAG
>NW_026556708.1:0-32540 GCF_029017545.1 Prosopis cineraria
TACATGAAGAAAAAGAAAATAAACACTCCTTACATGAGAAGGATGAGGCAACGTGAGAGGGAGAGAGATGGGAAAAAAATATAAAAATGAGACTGTGGGTCCTATAATTATATTAAAAAATGACTATATATTTGAATTTAGTTATTCAAATCTGTGGGCCATTAGTTGCAATTTTTACAAATTGCTCAATGCCCTTTTGCCCCATCTGATGCACATTCTAGCATTTTTATACATGAGGAAACCTTTTTTTCTTCCCACATCTAACCGATGTGGGACATAAAAGAAGCCTGCACTTTTTTCTTGTTTTTTGTTGTTACTTACACATAGACACACATATTTATTTATATATTTTAAATTTTAAAATTATATCTTAACTAAATGTCTCTTATGTATTTTAAACTTAAATTTTTAATTCATAATTAAATGTCTAACCATATTATTATTTTTGAATAACTTCAAATAATAAAAATTATTATTATTATATTATTATTATTATTATTATCCTCAATAAAACCTAAATAATACAATTTCTTTATTATCTAAAAATCAGGATGTTACATGCCATGGCAGCAAATAGCTGTTATGATAGCATTGCGGGACCAATCTCTGAAGGGCTTTGTTTCATCATTCAACATTCGATTTGAGCGATTCAAGCGTTCACACATAATTCTTTTGAGCCACCTATCTATTGGCAGTACTCTCATGCTTAAACACTCAATCATTTAAAAGTTGAACACTCGAAGCCAAATTGGTCCGTTTTTCTTTCAAAATAAGAAGGGTGTCTAAACTCACAAAACTAGTGCCAATAATCTTAGAACAACTTGAACCAACTCAAATGAATTACAAACAATCTAATTGCATAGTTAAATCACAACAATAGAACTTCACACAATATTTGGCCATCAAAACCCTAAATTCAACATAATTACAAGGTATAACAACAATTCACAATAATCATTCTAAGGTCATTCAAGCACACCAATCAATACAAAAACAATACTTGTATTAGTATCTCGACCTCTCACAACCATTACATCACAATTTCAACATTATAGGTCGAGATACCCACAGTTTATAACAAAATATACAAGTAACAACAAAATGGCTTTCTAATTCTAAGTTGGCATAGGCATAACTAATTAGTTACAAAACCAAAAGAAAGAGAAGGACTATATAAACACAAGTCCTTTCAATGCTCAGTAGCACCTTCCTTCCCCTTACTCTATTGGAGCTTTCACTTGAAAAAATGTAACCACAGGGTGGGTCGAGGAATCAATAACTAAATAGTCTAATCAAACTACTTATGTGTGAGAATAGTTAGTGAATATGTGAAGTGACACATATAACAAGTTACATATACACACATATGGCGATCAAATGATATGCATGATTAACACACCACTTTATACCCTCCTTATATCTTTCGACTAAATCTATAGGCTGATAACTCAATAGAACAAAATTCATGTGACTACGTTAGCCTAAGCTCACTAATCATAGGAGGAAACCCCAGTCAAGAGTGCTTTCACCCACTATAGACTACAGATTTCCCTTATCCATGAATGCTCGAGGTGTCAATGCTCAATCTATCTCACATGATATTGAGATTTTTAAACAAATATAGAATTATGCATCGGGGCCTCCATGGTGTTAATATACCATATAGATTTTCAAATAATGTCCCTAATATCACATTAGGGTGAACTCTCACCCTCTCATAATGATCATGCCAAAGGTAATGTCTGCCTTGATATTATCAGGATAGCACTCTTACACGCTGTTGTGATAACCAGGATTAGAAAAAATTTGAAATAAAGTTATCACAATCCAAGGGTTTAAAAGATAATAAGTTGAAATAATGGGATCTCAAGAAAACCCTTTTTGCCCAAACTGTAGTTAAAAATCAAATAAATACAAATATAAAAACATGAAAATCAAATAGCCTTCAAAACAAGTTAAAACTAGCTATTCTTTTAAGAATTTAGCCTGTCCGCCACGATGGATGGCACAGAGGGACGAGTTTCTCGAAGGTCGTTTATACTGCGGTGCAACCACCATGCACTGCGGCATGCACCTATTATCATGACAATAGATATATCACACAAGTAAACAATCACACTCAAAATAACCACCAAACTCCCATTTGACAATAATACTAAGGGGTGGATTAAATTTTAATACACATGTCAATTGGTCATTTTGGCACATAAATCACTTCAGATTCTTCATTTGTAATTGTAACTTGGCCAATCACACACATTTAATCCATAATATCATCCTTGGACCAAGATACGTACACCTATCACAAATTCATACAAGTAATTTCCTAAATAATGTCATGTTCCTAAGTTGGCATTATATAATGGCAACATTCATTACAAACTCAAAAGAGAGAAGGGGAAGAGCTATACTATAACGCTCTTCACTCTTCAATTGCCCTTTCTTTCCCTTTGCCCCCTACCTGAGCTCTCACCTATAAAATATAATCACAAGGTGAGATAAATATCTCAATAACATAATAATTCACCACTATTAATTAACATGCACAACCGTATGAGAGTAAAACTATAAAAACCTCTAAAATATACTTTTAGTATATCACCACATACTCTTTTCATTAATACAAATCTTTTACCACTAGTATAATCATTCTACCATCCAAGCCTCTATATCACCCCAATCGAAACCATAGACTTTTTGACCCAATGCACATTCACAATGATTCGGGCTTACCTTCAATGGTAGGATCACCAACCAAAGGTGTTCTATTCTACTTTCGGACTATGGTCCCCTATTGCACATGAATCAAGGTATCATTACTCTAACACCGCATCATTGATGCTAAGGAGCGTTACTCTCCAACGCCATATCCCGTATGAATATTAAGGAGAAAATCTCTAACATCATGCTTCATTAAACACTAATGAGATACATGCCTTATGGACTTCTACTACTCCTTCCTACGGGTAAACTCCTACCTCTTAACATGGTCATGCCCATACTCAACATATATATTATATATACATTTCAAATTTCTCAACCCATTCATATGTAGCTTTTATCATCCTCATCATTTGCAAATAGATTTTTCATGCACAAAATCACATTTTGCAAAATGCAAGGTTATCAAATCTCAAGTAATAGATTTAATATATATACACTCACAGACATTTAAGCAATATAATCGAATACTGTAAATCATTCCGTTACCTCAACCCTTTGTCACACAAAAGGGTTAGTGCTCAACGTTAGCTCCATACGTTCTATATGCACAATATAGCTCGAGCAACGCTCAATCTACATAATCAAGTGACAATAATCAATTATCACTTCGGATAACTCTGAATTCATTAGTTTTAAGTGTCTAAAATACCTAAATTCCTTTTTTAACAACATCAACCATTCCTAAACACTCTAACTATCCTATTAAACATCCCAACATACCAAAATCACTAACCAATATTTCACATTGCCTCAAAATCTTTAAATTATACCTAGAGTTTGTCTAAACCCTTACCAAACTCAATCACCACAAAACTCATAAATTTAAGGTTAGAGACTTGATTTAACTCTCCAAGATCTTAACTAATCTAATGAGTTTGGTTTAAACCCAAGGAGACTCCATTGCTCTAAATATCCAGATTTTTGCATAGTGAGGGAGAGGGAGAAGAAAGGAAGGCTTACTCAATATATATAAAGCTTGAAAGGCCTCTAAAATCATGTTGGAAGCAAGCCCTAGCAGCCACAAGTCTCTCTTTGTTGCTGCTCTTGAGTTCCTTCTTTCCCTCTTTTGTTTTTGAGTCTGATTCACGATCTGATAAGTATAGATTTTGCATGTGCACTGTGGCACATTGACATGCTCATCGCGGCACATGGCACAGAAAGTCCTACCAAAATTTAAACTCCTTTCTGTGCCATGGACCACTCAAACATCTACCTAACCCTCTTCTAAGGCTGTCTAAGGATCTAAAAACTGTAATAATGTCTCATAAACTTTGTTAATCAATAATTTATCTAAATTAACCAAATTACCCTTGTAAATACTGATGATTCCTAAATTAAAAAATTTAGGATGTTACACCAAACATATGCTCAATGATTCCACACATAACCGTAATATATAATTTTCATTATAATGATCATTTCCACTTAAACCATAAAGTTTCGCAAATATTTATACTTGAATATAGGATTTAGTCTTCAAAACCACAACGTTCTAAACATGATTTTCCATTCTACTTTACATAAAGTTTTTAAATTATAATCATTTCATATTAATACTATACTAGTACAAAACAAGAGTATCAATTTTAATAAATATTACACAACCATCTAAATACACAAATAAATAGTTTAAACAATTCGGTTACCTCAATCCTTTGGTCACTAAAAGGATTATTGTGATTAAGACTTAGCTCCACACGTGTCCACTAGTGTAAAAAGCCCAATAAATATTTAATCTACAAGATTAAACATTACATCATCAATTCATACTCAAATTAACAACTTTTTAGCATAATTTCAGATATCCACTATACCTAAAACCTTACTTTAACACCGTCAACTCCTTCAACACACTTTATTAATCCATTTTAGCATCCAAATACTTTAATAACACCATTTATTTACCTATATTGCTCCCTGACTCTCATTTTCTACTTAGAGTTCTTCCAAACCTTAATCAAAAATTTCAAATCATTGCACAATCTATAAACCTAGATTTAGAGACTTGATTTAACTCTCCAAGATCTTAACTAAGGCAATGGGTTCGGTCACAACCCAAGGAAAACTGAAATCAAGCCTCGCAATACCTTAAACATTTAGAAATTTACACAAAAGAGGAAGGAGAGGAATAGGAAGCTTACCCAATAGTGATCCTTATTGAAAATGCTCTTGAAATGCTCCTAAGACGAAGCCCTAGCAGAGTAAAATGCTTCCTTTATCATCCCTCTCATGATTCTTTTGCTTTCTCCCTCTGTTGTTCTGTCCATATGCGAATTGATATGTGCAGATTTTTGTATATCCACAACAGTGCATGGTGTGTTCTCCACGGCGGATGGCACAATGAAGCTCAAGGCAATTTTAGGCCTCATTATATGCCCTGGTCTACTCTACTTTGACCAAGCTCTCTTCCAAGGATGTTCAATAATTCAATAACTACATTAGTCTTTCAAAAACATTATTAATTTAAAATTCACTTAAATTTGTCAATTTATCCTTCTAAATACTTAAAATTTTAAGGTTTGAAATCCAGAATGTTACAACAACACTATCATCTCATTAATCGGTCAACTACATTTTTCAACCCATGATTGTATTATAAACATAAATTCACAATCACACTTAAGATTGTAGCAAAAATGGAATAATTGACACTTCACATATTTTTTGCATGTATTTATTATCACCAACTTCAATCTTTCATGTCTACCATTTTATTTTCAAAAATAAAAATCAATTAATAAGCAACAATATAAAATAAAATGTCTCCGATTACCTCAAATATTTAAGAGATCAAAGGTTTACCTCTCAATTAATTTGCTTTCAAACTCACTCTCAAGCTCAAACCATATGAACAATTAATCTACAAGTCATCTTGTCCAAAACCATTAATACCATCATTTACACAACTTAACTACTAATTTCAATTCTATAAATATCCCAAAATTCTCATTTTTATTTATTAACTCTATCAACCCCAACTAACTGCATTAACTTTATTAGGATTATTTATGTTGCCCAACAACCTCCAAAACCTACCATGAATAGTCAACTTTTAGACATAAATGCCTAACAACCACCATTAATGTGTAAAATCTTCAATAATTGGTTCAAACCAATCAAATAACCCTCATTACTCTGTTTAAATTAATGAGTTCAAATTCATAGCCTTTATGGACTGAAAATTATATCTATCATAAACCCTAACTTTAAAACTTCTGAAAAATGAGAGAGGAAGGAGGATGAGAGCTTGGGAAACTTACCTCTTGTATTTAGGAGTCCCAAAATACTCCCAAGCCTTTAACTTTTTAAAAAATGAGCCATGCACCAAGATGCATGTCACATGGCCATAGTATGTGGCACAGAGAGGTTCTTTTATGTTTTTTTGATTCAAAATGTGCCGCGGCACATGATGCACACTCTGTGGCATCTGTCACAAAGATATTCTCCTTCATTTTTTTGGATCCTTTTTTTATATCTAAGTGACTTGACTTCACTTCAGATCCAAACCTAGGGTTGCAAGCACATCCGAAAGCGTTCATTAGTCCTTTATGATCACATACCACACCAGTTCTACTTAATTACTCTTAATTAGTTTGATTATCATATGGTTAATTTTTTGGATGTTATACTTCTATTAGTTGATAGAAAATTGGGAACATTAAAATGGTTTCTTCCACTCTCGCGTTAATTCACTTTTAAAACTGTGTGCAATGTAAAATACATGATTTACTGTGGATGCATTTTGAGGAATAAAAATAAGCTAGGTCACATTAATGTCTGAGTAATGTAATATCCAATCATATCATATAAAGAAGCAACTTATTCATGTAACTTAATTATTTTTTACCTCCTCTATAAAAATCTCTTTTCCTTTTTATCCCTTCATTTCTGTTACCCTGATGCGTTTGGAACAGTTTAATTTGTTGTGATATACTCGTATAATTTTATAAACCCACCTACTTCTTCACGTAGCATATACAACATAGTAAACCCTTTCCTAAATCCGCCTTGATTAACAACTCATCTCGAAATAATACTCATCATATGGATGCATTACCTGCACGAGTAGAAATAAGGAGCTGAAAATGATATACTGCTGGTTGTTTATTTGTCGCTATGAATATGACACCTCAATCTTTCAAGAAATTAAATTGCTTTTCAACGCTGATAGCGAAAGGCCAATTAATTATACCTAATTTTAGTATTAAAAGTGTACAGACTTAGTGGCCAATGTATATATATACTATTTATATAATTATATGGAATTGCTTGTCTAAAGGCAACGTTTCCCCGTAAAGGAGACCAGAACTGTTCAGTCATTCTAAAATATTAGGGAACCCCATGCATGCCACATATCTACTACTATTCTAGGTCGAATAATGTTATCTGTATGCATCACTTGACTTCTTTTTTTTTTTTTTTTTGGCCTGGAATCACTTTGCTTTCTCGAGCATGGTAGTTTGTAGTAACATATATACTTCTAAAAATTCAAATTCCACGTAGCAGTTTGAATGTTATGCTCCGTGAACTTAAACTAATTAACATCATAGTTTACAGTCAATCTTGGTCCTCTCTGGACGAGATATGGCAAATATTTCTCACCTATATGGTTCGGTACTTCCGTTCAGGTGATGCCGAGAAAGGAATGATTGTCAGAGGGGATTGAGAGAGAGATAGTGACATGTGCAGTAACTTGGAATGGCAGCATATTCCTTGGAAGATGCTTGATCATCAGTAACCTTCGTTTTCACTCTCTATTTTATGCTGCTTTTTTCACGAAAAGTCACCACCACACTAAGACACTACAGGTATTCAAGTCATCTCATGCTTTTATTGCAATCATGACCAAAGGAGCAAACCCTACCATGAGGCTATAACAGCCAATCCAAGCTTCATTCTCAGACCCTCTTCGTCCTCCATCATCATAACCATGTAATGCTTTCTCTTCTTACCCACCTTGGCCTCCTCTGCCCATGGCGGAGACGGTGGAATCCCCCGTTACTGGCTCCTTTTAGCTAGATTCGAGAATAAATTTTTCTGGGTGTGAGTTAACCTATTTCAATTCCTGATGATGATTTCTTTTGAAGAGGGCAACTTCGATCCTTTGGCATTTTCACTTCCTTGGTCTCAGATCACTCACTGTGATTGGGCTCTCGAAGGTGTATTCTTATCTCCTTTTTATCTTTGTACTGTAATTTAAGCATGGTTATGATGAGCAGGCTAGCTGCCAGCTATAGCCATAAGGAGGACTCTGGACAAAGTTTATACCTGTTCTCTTGTTTCAGACTCATTTCTCACTGTATTCTCTGTATGAGCAACTGGTATTCAATTTCAAAGATCGTAAGAATACTTTAGTCAGTAGTGGAACAGCGCCAATAAAATCATTGAAAAATTCTTCTCTAATGAAATTCTCTTTTCACTCCAAAAAAAGATCATTGAAAAATTAAGGATAGTTAGTCAAAACGAAGTTCAAATTATACCAGATCGATATCTGTCCATTTCAATAATGGAGATCGCATGTAGCTAGCTAGCTAGGGCTGGAAATGAACTCATGGAAGATTTCTTCATAAACGAGTTAGTTTGACGGTTCATATGCAAGTCGAATTTAAGGGGAGTTACTCAACTCGTCTAGATCTTGAATAGCTCATTTGAAGAATAATGGGAAAATATATATCTTTTACTGATAAAAAAAACTCACAAGTATTTTGCTTATCACATCCCAATATCATCAGGGTGGATATTGGTCATAAAGGTAAAAACTACTGACATTCAGAAAGATTACCGCAGAATTATCGGCAATTAATTGCATATTCTTTGAAGGTTCTATCCTGCGACTGCCATTGATACGTTAAGAGAGATATCACATAAATGTAGGGCGTGATTGGCTTGGTTCTGGCTTCATCTGATTTGGAGATGAACTGTACCGCATGACTGATGCTTTGGTAGACTGAACCACGATTTGCATCGGCCGGTGCAAATCAGTTCCCCCGGGCAAAAAGCCGTCCATTTACACGAGGTTGGGTTGAGAAGTTGTTTGTGCTTATTGTGAGATGAGTATTAGTGTATTACTAATCTAAATCTAAACTATAATATAGTGTTGGATTTGGATTTTGGAACCCTAAATCGAACATCTTTCTTAATTGAAAAAAATAGTAACCATTAAATTATAATTTAATGATGTTGAAAAGGAAATTATAAATTTATTTTTAATAATAAATAAAGATCTTTATCTCAAAACTGTTAGATTATAGTCAATGCGATCGACAGAAATGATCTTGTTGTACCCCACTCTCATCTTCAATGGGATTTGCTAGTTAATATTCCTTAATCGAGGGGATCTGAATCCATTAATTTCAAGTCTATTATGATTGTTAGAGAATGGGTAATGTGAAATGCCCTAGAAAATGAATAAAATATATATATAAAAATTCAATTTACAATCATAAAAATTCATATCAAAACTGGAGGTGATTATTAAGAATGGATTATTAAATGAAAAATCTCAAACGATTTTCATATGAATGAATCCCTAGGAGTGGAAAAAATCATGAGTGATTTTTAAAAGAATGAATTATTAGGTGGAATCTTATGAGTGATTTTAGTATAAATGAACCATGAGCTTGAAAATTCATTTAGGAGAGATGATCAAATAAATAAACTATAAAAAGAGAGGGAGGGCTACAAACTCCAATCCAAATAAACTATAAAAGCGTAATTAACCTATCTTTGATACATGAAAGAAGTCAGAGGAAATTTTTTTTTTTGAAAAAGTAGTGTTTTATATTGACCTGAAAAGCTTATAATATATAGATAATAGCCCAATAATACCTAATAAATACAAAATGTTTTTTTAAACCTCAACAAAATAAATCTCAATGGATAACTTAACAAATATTAAATTAAAACATGCGTGATTCATGGGAAGTATATTTAATTCAGTGGCCAATCAATCTACGATTGAGCATATGCAAGGTTTTTCTGACATTACTTCCATGATTATTGTGTGGGGTGCAAAGAAAATTAAACTCAATCTGTGGTGTGTCAACTTTCTTTCAAACCTCATCAAGATCATCGGAAAGACATTTTTTTTTTGTCACTATAGAGGCTTCCTTATGAGGATGATTATTCAGATAAGGAGCTTCGTCGTTATCCTGGCACCAGAAGCAAATTAACATCAGCTCATTATATTTAGCCACAAACATTCTTTCTTAATGAGCTTAATATTCTTTGGCAATCCCTTGATGACAACTTTCAGATATTTGGCCGATTCACTCACAACTGGATATATATTATAGTTATCTTACAGAAATCGTACATGGATCAGACTTTATTCAACTTCTTTGGATTAATATCAGTATAACTTATCAAATCTATAGTAAATAGTTATCATAAATCATGAACAATGAGACTTGTTTCTTAAACTTGCTGCATGCAATTTATAAAAAACGTGCTTAATTATAACTAGCTACATGTTTACATAAGAAAAAAAAATTAAAATTTTAAAATTTGAAAAAATATCAAACAATCAAATATATTGAAAGAAAACCAAGAAGTAATAAATAATTTTACTTCATCATCAATTTTCATTCACTTTTCAATAGTCGCCCCTTTTAATTTCTGCCAAAACCCAAACTCACGCTGCATTTTGTAATGTTTAAATACTCCTATTAAGTATGGATTACGAGTGAACAAATAATATTTTTTTCCCCTTTGAAAGAACTTCTCTTTCATTTATTTTAAAAATATAGAATCTTTCCTTGAAATAAAAATATATAATTTGTTTATACAAAAATAAGCTAAATTATATTTCTAAAAAGTATTGATAATACATGTTTTAAATGTTTATATTTTTTAAAAAATATTTATTTTTAATGTAGCAAACTAAAATATTTAGTAATAAAAAATTAATTCAAACATGACTTAAAAACTATCTAATGATTAAATATTGTTATTGTTAAATAACTAAATGAATGAACACATGGCAGGCATCCAGTAAGATGGATTATCTCAAAAGATTTTCATTTACAAAAAGGCCGAATGAGAGCCCAAATCCATTTATATATGTTTTTTTTGGGCTACACATTGATATATCTTTTGAACCCAAATGAGAGAGACCTCGTTACCCATTTTTAAATTCCTCTTATATTGGACTGCAACACCGTTAATCGAAGTTACAAGCCCTTTTGGGTCAAGGTTTCAGAATTCAGCAGCTTCGTTTTGAAGGTAAAAAAAAAGAAAGAAAGAAAGAAAAAAAAGAAAAAAGTGTCTTTGTAAACATTTTGAAGTGAAAGGACCACGTTAAGTCAACATCACTCAAAAAAATTATTTATAAAAAAATTAATATAAAAATATTATTATTAAAATAGGAATGTAATTTTTTTTTTAATGAGACTTGTCCCTATTCTTTATCTAAGAAAATTGAGTGTGGTTGTCACTCTGTCTTTCAAAATTGGCTTGAATTTACGGTTCTGTCATTTACCCCTTTCCCGAAATCCCAGATATCATCCCACTCAACTCCTCCCCCCCCCCCCCCGGTCCCCAGCGAGCATGGTTAGCTGACCTTCCTGTAGAGGGTGATTGAAACTCCTGGACCCAACCCCCTCACCCTTGTTTGCTTCGTCACTCCCATTCTCTTTAAAACCAATCCAATTTTCGGAAAAGGGAGTTACCTTCTTCAAAACCCTTCTCTATATCTGCTCACTCACTCTTGTTATGCTATTCTTCTTCGATTTCTGCTTTAATGGACCCCATCTCTTATCCGTAGGTTTTTCCGTACCTTAATTCACAGTTCAATCACTTGGGGCATTAGACTTTTATCAATTTGTTTGTTTTTCTGCAGATTTAGGCACTGATTTGCTCCCTGTGTTCGAACCGGCCATGAAGCAAGACTCCCGATTACTATCTGTTTGGGAAGGCCAATCTCATGATGCATTCGTTCCAACTTCGGCTTCGGAAGCTCAATCTGGTTCTCACTTCCAGACGATGCTCGATGCTCAGGTCTCTGGGAATGGTAGTTCTAGCATGGTTGGAGGTGCTGTGGTGAATGGTTATATTGTTTATACTCGACAAAGGAAGGCTCGGCGTTTGTGTGATGGGTCTTCTGAGAACGAAAAGTTTAAGAGGCTAAAGACTTCTGTAGAACCGCAAACAAATGCGCACATTCCAGGGATGGAAGGTGGAGGCGGTGTGGAGGTAGATAATGTAGAACATGGAATAGAAATTGGAGTCAGTTGCAATGTGGAGAAGCCTAAAAGCTACAATGAGCTAGAGAACGAGCCCAGACAAGATCGTGCTGGGGAAGGTGGCTTCAATGGTGTTTCTGTAGTAATGTCTAACGGTGACGGTGTGCAGAAAGATGCTGGAGTTAAGACATTGAAGCGCTATTCTCGATCAGCTTTGAAAACAAAGGTTCGCTCTTCTGATAAGGCGGGGAGTGTTTCAGAATCTTCCCAGGCTGAAAATACTAAATCAGACGGGAAGGTGAACGCTGCCCCCATCGCATTAACAGCTCCAAGAAACAAATTGGAATTGAAGATGTCGAAAAAGATTGTGCTCAACAAGAAGCCTATGACCGTCAAGGAGCTCTTCGACACTGGTCTACTGGATGGTGTTCCTGTAGTTTATATGGGCGGGAAGAAGGTTATTATTATTAGTCTATTTATTTATTTTTATGCAAAATTAGATTTGGTACTTGGAATGTTGGGACATTAAATTGTAAATCTGTAGAGGTTGTAGGGGTTATGATTCAAAGGAAAATCAATATCCTTTGCTTGCAAGAAACAAAATGGCGTGGAGAAGAAGCTAAGGATATTCAAGGTTTCAAACTTTGGTATACAGGAAAAGTAAGTGCACGCAATGGAGTAGGCATCATTATAGATAAGGAGTGGAAGAAGAACGTTGTAGAAGTTAGCAGAATTGGAGACAGAATTATTTCTTTAAAAATGATAATTGGACGTGAGACTGTTAATATTGTTAGCGCTTATGCGCCGCAAGTCGGGACAGAAGCCAGTCTTAAGGAATTATTTTGGGAGGATCTGGAGGGGTTGATTCGACACATACCACAGAGTGAAAAGATTTTTATTGGAGGAGACTTTAATGGGCATGTCGGGAGGGAAGCTGGTCAGTATGCGAGGGTGCATGGTGGTTTTGGTTTTGGAGAGCTAAACAATGAAGGGCAAACTCTTCTTGATTTCTCATTGGCGTATGATTTTAAGATTGCCAATACTTGTTTCAAGAAGAGAGATGAGCATCTCATCACCTACAAAAGTGGAGCCTCAAGGTCGCAGATTGATTTTCTTTTGGTTAGGAACACAGATAGAAAACTTTGTAAAAATTGTAAGGTGATCCCTGGAGATGCTGTAACGACACAACATAGGGTCCTAGTCCTTGATGTGTGTATTATGAGTAAAATCCAAAAACGTCGACAAGTAGTAACACCAAGGATTAGGTGGTGGCAATTAAAAGGTGAGAAGCAAGATATTTTCAAGCGAAATCTTTTGGATAAAGGAATTTGGGATTCTCAGGGAAGTGCTAACATCATATGGGAGGATATGGCTAAAAAGATACGGGAGGTTGCAAAAGTAGTTTTGGGAGAATCGAAAGGTCCTGGTCCGAGAGATAAGGAGTCTTGGTGGTGGAATAATAGTGTACAGGACAAAATCAAGTATAAGAAGAACTGTTTTAAAGCCATACATTTGTGTAACAATGAGGAAAATTGGGAGAGGTACCGTATGGCTAAGAAGGAAACTAAGAGAGCTGTGGGTGAAGCTCGTTCTAAAGCTTTTGAAGAATTTTATAAGAACCTTGAGACGAAGGAAGGAGAGCAAAATATTTATAAGATTGCCAAGAGTAGGGAAAGAAAATCAAGAGATCTAGAACAGGTAAGGTGTATTAAGGATGAAGAGGGAAGAATTTTAGTTACAGATGATGAAATTAAAAATAGATGGGAGACTTATTTTTCTAAACTTTTCAATGATGGAGAGGATTCATCTAGTAACTTGGAGGATTTAGTAATTGGTGAAGGAGAACAAAATTTGTCATTCTATCGAAACATACGTGATAAGGAGGTAAAGGAAGCTCTTAAGAAAATGGCAAATGGTAGAGCTAACGGACCTGATTGTATATCTATCGAAGCGTGGAAATGTTTAGGTGAAGAAGGGGTGAGATGGTTAACTAAGTTATTTAATGTGATTTTACGGTCCAAGAAAATGCCTGATGAGTGGAGGAGAAGTACATTAATTCCTATTTATAAAAATAAAGGAGATATTCAGAATTGTACTAACTATAGAGGGATTAAACTCATGAGCCACACAATGAAATTGTGGGAGAAAGTAATTGAGCATAGGTTGAGATTGGAGACAAGTATTTCTGAGAATCAATTTGGTTTTATGCCAGGTAGATCAACTACAGAGGCGATTTATCTACTAAGGGGATTAATGGAAAAGTATCGTTGTAAAGATAAAGATCTACACATGGTTTTTATTGATTTGGAAAAAGCTTATGACCGTATACCAAGAGAAGTGCTTTGGAAAGCGTTGGAAAAAAAGGGAGTACGGATTGCTTATATTAAAGCCATACAAGATATGTATGAGGGGGTAAAAACTAGTATAAGAACGCCTAGTGGTCAAACAAAGGATTTTCCTATAAAGATTGGGCTACATCAGGGATCATCTCTGAGTCCTTATTTGTTCAACTTGATTTTAAATGTTTTGACGGAACATATTCAAGAGGAAATCCCGAAATGTATGCTCTTCGCGGATGATATAGTTCTTATAGCAGAGACAAGAGAAGAGGTTAATTGCAAACTTGAGTTATGGAGGAGGACATTGGAGTCGAAAGGTTTTCGTCTGAGTAGAAGTAAGACGGAATATTTATATTGTAAATTTGATAAAGGACTATTCGAAAATAATTTGGAAGTAAAATTGGGAGATCAAATTATACCTCAAGTGGAAAAGTTTAGATATTTGGGAGCCATTATCCAAAATGATGGCGAAATCAGTGGAGATATTTCACATAGAATTCAAGCTGGGTGGTTTAATTGGAGAAAAGCTAAAGGAGTTATTTGTGACCGTAAGGTGCCTAATAAACTTAAAGGAAAGTTTTATCGTACTGCTATCAGACCGGCAATGTTATATAGTAGTGAATGCTGGGCTCTAACGGGACAGCAAGAGCATAAAGTTGGAGTAGCAGAGATGAGAATGTTACGATGGATGTGCGGACATACACGTAAAGATAAAATTCGAAATGAGCACATACGTGAAAAAGTGAGGGTGGCACCTATTGAGGAAAAAATGGTAGAAAATCGGTTGAGATGGTTTGGGCATGTACAAAGAAGACCAAGGGAGGCACCAGTGAGAAGAGTGGAACATATAACTTTGAGTCCGATTAAGAGAGGTAGAGGAAGGCCTAAGAGAACACTCTTGGAAGTTGTTGAACGTGATCTCTTAATTAATAATATTTCTAAAAGCTTAATAAATGATAGAGCACAATGGCGTCTTGCAATCCATGTAGCCGACCCCACCTAGTGGGATAAAGGCTTGTTGTTGTTGTTGTTGTTATTTATTTTTATGCGGATTACAATTTGATGGATTATGGTACGTGTCCAAGTTACGTCCTTTGTTATTAAAGTAATAGTTTGACTAAAGTAGGACTTCCAAATTTAGTAATAGACATTTGAGTATTTTAGAGAAGTGTTGAGTCAAATAATTAATAACCTTTTATTAACAGGCTTGGCCCCCGGTAGAGTTCTAATCATCCTTTTGCCGATAGTTTAACTGGAAAAATGTATCTTCAATATTGGTGCGTTTATATTACAGGCTTCGGGACTTCGAGGCATTATTAAAGATGGGGGAATATTGTGTTCATGCTGTCTTTGCAATGGACGCAAGGTCAGTTATGATTTTCTTTTTCACGTGCAGTGGATTTCTTAGTCTATACACTCCCTTGAGTTTTTGCCCCCTTCCATTTTCTGCCCACTTAGGTTATTCCACCTTCCCAATTTGAGATTCATGCATGCAAAGCGTATAAGCGAGCGGCACAATACATTTGCCTGGAAAATGGGAAGAGCCTGCTTGAGCTATTGAGAGCGTGCAGAGGAGCTCCCTTACATACTCTGGAGGCGACAATACAAAGCGTTGTTTGTTCTCCACCTGATGAAAAGTATTTCACTTGTAAAATGTGCAAGGGTGAGCTTAGCTTTGGTTACTCTTCGTCATTAACAGTTTTTTAGTCGGAGAGGTTATCACTCTGATCATGGAATGTTGAGGCAAAAGTCAAAGTAAACGAGGATAGAGTTTTATTTTATTTTATTTAATTTATAAGATTTGCTTTGTGTACTTATACTTTTCTTATAATTATTATTTCTACAGTATGTTTCCCTCCTTCATGTGTGGAAAGAGTCGGGTCTATATGCAGTTCTTGCAAGGAGACCAAGGAATCTCAAGACAGTTCTATTGATAAAGTGGGCAAAAGAGTCAGGTATTCGTTTTCTTCTCTCTCAGTTAAATAGGTTTTTCGTTTTCTTCTGATAAGTGTTCAGATGTATAATGCAATAAAGATTTAAAGGTGTCCTGCTTTATCATCATCATCATCTGATTAGAGTCCTGTTGTTTACCTAAAACTTACAATTAAAGGCTGTCTTTAAAGGGGTGGTGTTTTGTTAATCTTAGTCTTTGTATACCTACTTAATAAACATTAGAAATAATCTTCTAGACTGAATACGTTAGAAGTGCCACAGCTATCTGATGTAGCCTCTACCGGCCAATTTGAAAAATGGAAAAGAAAAGGAAACCATCCATATGTGATGGGGGTTTTTATTCCATGTTGCTATATTTCAGGTCTCCTAGAGCGCTTTCTGTTTCTAAGCAATCTGATATTTCTGAGAAGCGTATCTCTTCACAGATTAAGAGACACTGGAAGAAAAGGACAAAGTTGGTATTTATAACTATTATTTGTGTGTGTGTGTGTCACTAAATTTGTTGCAGAACAATTTTGTGCTCTCTTTGCAGTCTTTCATTTTAATTTTTTTTGAACTTATATACTGCAAACTATGTTGTTACTTGTTAAGGTCGCCAAAATGGGTTAGCCGTGCAAAGTCTTCCAAGAATTCTTCAGTGACTATCCTATCACGAAAGAAGAGTCTTTGGAAGATGAAAAAGAAGTTTGTATCTTCCAGTTTTTATCTTTTTGGCAGCCATGATGTAATTTGGATATTTAACTTCCTTGTCAATCTTTAATAACCAAATCCTTTTATCAGGTCCTCCAAATTGTCAGTGAAATTGAAGACTGCAAGAACTACTTCAAATTCAATGCCTTCATCTTCACCAAACAAGAGTCACTGGAGGATCACTAAGAAGTTAGTTCTCTAGGTCCCTGTCACTTGCGTGTGTCTGGCTGTATTATTATAGTGTTACGATTTAAAATATCTCTTTTAATGATGACAATCTCCGTTTGTTCATCTGATATGCTATCCTCAAGGCACCAGCAGTTGCATAAGTTAGTCTTTGAGGAAGGTGGATTGCCTGATGGAGCTGAAGTAGCTTATTATGCACGTGGGCAGGTTATTTACATTAATTTCACGTGCAGGCTCATGTGCTTATGCCTTTTGCTGTGTTAACTGGTATATTCTGGTTGACAGAAACTGCTCGAGGGTTACAAAAAGGGCTTTGGAATAATGTGTCGATGCTGCAACTCTGAGGTATATTCCATTGACACTTTTCTTCTAAGTTTGTAAGCACTCCTCAAGATTATTTTATTTTAAACATTCTGCAGGTCAGCCCCTCGCAGTTTGAGGTCCATGCAGGCTGGGCTTCCCGCAAGAAACCGTGAGTTCTCCTACTTATTTTGGTTTGGGGCAGTATTTTTTTTTTTTTTAAATTTTTGAATTGCTTGGTGCTGTTGAATTTTTTAAAACTGCAATACTTTTGGGCAGTTATGCATACATCTACACATCAAATGGGGTGTCTCTCCATGAGTTAGCTATATCTCTCTCAAAAGATCGCAAATACTCTGCAAAGGATAATGATGATTTATGCATTATTTGTTGGGATGGTGGAGATCTGTTGCTTTGTGATGGATGCCCAAGGGCTTTTCATAAAGGTCAGATATGCAGCACATAAAATTTGATAGACAACTTAACTATTTACTACTTTGGTCCTATTTATAAGGTGTCTTAAAAAAAGCAAAAAATGGTTCTAATTATAAGATGTCAAACAAAAAGATGAAACATTCACCAATAAGTGTTGGTCCTAGTGGAAGTGGCTATGGCCGTTTTAGCACTAGGTATCAAGTTTGGGTCTGTGTAAATGCAAAAAAAGTCCTTAGGAGAGCTACCTCCTATTGGGCTCAACAATGCTCAAAAGTTCTGCTCTTTAACTTGAGAAAGTATTTTCACAAATAACAAGCTGACTCATGGTCTTCCTTTAATTAATAAGAGTATAATTGGAAAATTGGGAATTTTTTAACCAATAAAGCAACATAGTAACTTTTTAACCTTGATTAATGGGCACTTTATATAAAGCCCAAGAGATGACTCAGTATAAGATAAAGTAAAATAAAAGCACAATTAATAAAAGAACAGTTGAAGCACAAAAATAAAAATAAAAGCTATTTTAATAAAATAAAGTTCTAAGTCTCGTGTATCCTTTGTAGATGGCTTACTCTCTAATTTACAATTAATTACTAATATTATCGCTCCTAATTTTCTTTTCTCATTCTTCATTGTCTTCTATCATATTGCTGCATTTTTTATAAAGAAATAACCTTCATTTCATTTTTTTAAACAAACAATATTATTTTCTTAAATTATTTTAAATGATTTATTGAACTGGAAATAACACTTCCGAGAAATATGTGTTGTTTGACAAATAAAAAGATATTTATCTTCCAAGTGGCTTCTATATTCCATTGTAATGTACAGAATGTGCATCTCTGTTGAGCATTCCGCGTGGTAATTGGTACTGCAAGTTTTGCCAAAACATGTTCCAAAGAGAAAGATTTGTGGCACACAATGTCAATGCTGTGGCAGCTGGGAGAGTTGAAGGAGTTGATCCTATTGAGCAGATAACCAAAAGATGTGTGCGCATTGTCGAAGATGTTGATACTGAGCTCAATGGATGTGCTTTATGCAGGTACTTCATGGGGATTAAATGTCTATGTATGAGCTTGGTGTATATTTTTATTCTGCTGTTTGGAATCAGCAACTTTTACCTTGCTGTCTACTGCTATATTAAATTAATCATTTCCCAATCTTTTACAATTGTTAATTGTTAATTTTATATTTACCTGCACATTATGAAAATGAATTTGTGCATGTAGGGCTTGTGACTTCAGCAAATCAGGATTTGGTCCACGAACAATAATAATCTGTGATCAGGTATGCATGCTAGTCCATTGTCATGAAGCCTCAATATCAGCATGAAATAGCTTTTGTCAAGTTCCCAAGTTCATAAAAGGGCATGATTATTGATGCAAGTATTAAATTCCATGGGGATCCTTCCATGTTCATCTATTCTTGCCCTTCTCCATTTTTTCCAGTGTGATAAAGAATTTCATGTTGGCTGCTTGAGGGATCATAAAATGTCATTTTTGAAGGTATGCTGTGTGTTCCCATGTCTTAATATGTGGATACAATAGTTTGGATTCCAATCTTGTGTGTAGTCTACTGGCCATGTTATAATTTTTCTAGGTCTAATGACAGGAATTGCCAGAAGGGGATTGGTTTTGTTGCCATGATTGCTCAACCATACATTCTACTTTTCAGAACCTCCTGGTTGGGGGGGCTGAGAAACTTCCAGAACCTCTCTTGGATGTTATAAAGAAAAAGCAAGAGGAAAAAGGTTTAGAATCCCTTAGTGATATTGATGTGAAATGGAGGCTTCTTAGGGGCAAAATTGCTTCTCCTGAAACTAGGCCATTTCTTTTGCAGGCTGTCTCAATCTTTCATGTATGTTCTGTCATACTTCAATATAAATTGCTTCATCCTTTTGTTTTCCCTCTTGAGGGGATCAACATCATAATTCCTGCAGGTCTCCAATTATAGATCTGCTTTAATTCTTCCATGCAATATACTTTATTTTCACATTTTATTGGTTATGGATGGTGTTAAAGTTTGTTTTTAAGCTTATTCTCTATTTTTTATCTATCTGTTTGCAGCCTGGATGATTTGTAATTTATTAATTGAAGTATTTAGATAAAGGTCTAATTGAAGGGTTAAACATATATTTCCCGTTCAATATACAATATAAATGGCTCCATGTCAAAGTAACTGATGTTATTATATTAATATTATATCACAAGTCAGCTTCTGTGCAGGCTTATGCCTGAGCGTGTGTCTTCATGTTCTATGAACTCGGGATAGTAGATAGGGATATGGCTTGTGTTTAGGGGCAGGGTTGATAGTTGGCTACAATGATTATCTCACTTTGAGAGAGCATTTGTGTTTTACCTTCTGGACCCAATTTTGAGTTTGCGACCATGGCATGTTTCAGGAATGCTTTGACCCTATAGTTGATTCAATTACTGGACGCAATCTTATTACGGCCATGATATATGGGTAAGAAATTCCTTAATGGTCATGTGTTTGCTTTTCTTTTGTCTCCATTAACATGCATCTCTCGCGTGCAGAAGGACTGTTCGGAGACAAGAGTTTGGAGCGATGCATTGTGCAATATTAATGGTCAAGTAAGAAGTGGTTATCATCGTTTGACTCTTTTTTTTTTTTCATATTTATATTACTGTTCACAAATTGTTTTCTTGATATTGCAGTTCAACTGTGGTATCCGCTGCCTTGCTTCGAATTTTTGGAAGTGATTTTGCAGAGCTCCCACTAGTTGCAACTCGTAGTGTTAACCATGGAAAGGTGCGGGACTATAGCCTGGCAACCATTCTCGCATTAACCATATCTGTCTTCTAAAATCTTCCTTGCCCTATTTTTATTGTGACCCACACGTGTAAGATCTGTGCGTGCTTAGTAGGTCGTGGCATTCCATGACTGTCAGCAGTGGTATTTACTAGTGAAGCCAAAGCATGATCTCTCTATTGTGTTTTCCTGTAGATGGACTTCTAGTTGTTTGACCTGGTGGCATCATATTCTTCCTTCCCGTTGAAACTTTCTGGAGATGGTTTCATTATTTACTGTTGATATGGATTTGTATGGGGAAAGCTTATGTTGTAGTAGTGGATTAAGTAGACGTTTTTTGGTTTGACCTGACAGGGGTACTTCCAAATGCTATACTCCTGCATCGAGAAATTGCTGACTTCTTTAAACGTGAAGAACCTTGTGTTGCCAGCTACCGCTACTGCAGAGTCCATTTGGATTGAGAAATTCGGGTTCACGAAGATGACAGCAGATGAGGTATTTATATTGTTTGCTTCATTACCTAGAAACGTTGTGGTTAACATTTTGGCGCTGCTCCTACTTGAGCCTCCCAAAAGGATTTGACTGGGCTCTCTCTTTATGCGGCAGCTTAGCAACTACAGAAAGAACTACCAGCAGATGGTGATATTTCAGGGGACATCCATGCTTCATAAAATGCTTGCTCCGTGTCCGGATATCAAAAATTCTTCATGAAAAAGATAAGTTTTAATTATAAAAGCGGAAAGTTTGTAACTTTTATTCAATGTGTAGCCAATTTTGAATCTGTACCTATCAGTTGTTTTAAGTATTTAGAGTTTCATTAAATTAAGTTATGGTTGTGCTGTTGAATAAAACGTGGGTAGGTTGTACCGTATGACATTGCAATATTTCCTTGGCATGACCTTCATGGATGTCATGGTCAAAATGATGAAAATTCAAGGTATTTGCACCTTGCCCTACCTCCCTGATGAAATCACTTGCGGACTTGGCCTTCGATGGGTGGGGCGAAATTTTTGTATGGCTTTTTAAAAATTTTATTGGAAACTTTTAATTCGTTATTTAAATAAATTTATTTAAGTTAAAGAAAATCAACTCACTAATAATATATTTACCTTTCTAAAATTAAAAAATAAAATGTAGTCAAATTAACATCAATCTCACGTATGTACATAAAGATTGCGCGGAAAATGCGCAAAAGCTGCAGAGATTTTACGATGCTTCAACGAAGATTGCACAAAAACTAACCAGGGCTTACAATAACTTGCCTAGAACTTTTACATAGATTCATTTTCTAATACTAATAACAACCACAATAATAATAACTATAGAGGTCAATTTATAAAACAAAAATATTAAAATTCAGCATATGAAATCATGGAAGGTCTAGACACGTATCATCCTTTGTTGTCCTGATCACCTTCGGAAAGTGAAGAAGGGCACATGTTCACTTTTAATTTAATTCAGATCAAGCACAAAAGAAAATCGTTCAATTCGCTATGATCTGTGACTGGTTTTGTATAGGTGCGCCGCGGCAGCTTGAGTAAGCTCTGAGTCTGGGTCTTCAAAAATGAATTGTGAGACCGAAAGCATTTAAAAGGAATAATAGAGAAGAATTGTAATTAATCCATTTATAATAAGTTTGAATATTTCTTCAACCAGACTATGGATTCAAATCCAAGTATCGGTAATTGTTTAACTGAATTAACACAGTGCATTACAAGCCAAGAAGACAGCTTCTTGGATTTCTTACACACAAACAATCATATTGTCGTTCCGGATTGCCGCCGGCCAACATTATCTTTGCTTTCAAAGTAACCAAACAACAATATTGACCACTACAGAGAACCTTCAATCCTTCATATATTATATCATCTATCGCCTTATATTCTCTCTCCAATTTTTAGCTATCTTAGCTTCTCCACCTTCCAAAACTTCATTCATTTCTGCACATCTCTCTCTTCTCTTACCATTAAATTAACTTTTCATTGCTCTCACCATAATGCTTATAAAACCAGACATTAGAGAAGATAGGTCCATACATTTCTTGCCTTCCACTCCAATCTTGCGTCAGTCAGACCTGATCACATGCACATAATATAACCATACATACCTCACTCTGTCCTCCACGCCAAACCCGTTTCCTAACTCAAAATAACACAATCTCACGATCAAGCTAACTCATAAAGCTTTTTAACTATGGGATTCAACAGAATCCTCTTCTGGCCACTTGCCTTTTTCACTTTTTCCCTTTCCATCATGATTGTTCGCCATTACACGCCACCTTCCCTCACCACCATCGCTTCCATTAATCCTCAAAGAAATTTCAAACAACATGTTATCTTAAGTAGGATTATAAAGCTCAGTGGGGCTGAAGACTTTGTCTCTCTAATAACAAGATTTGCGAGGCTTCACCCCAGAAGGAAGCAGAAGGAAAAATGTGACAAGGCCACCTGGGATTCTGATCTTATTTTGGACTACAATGTGAGTCTTGTTTTGACGGTTAGCTTAAAGGATTGTGGAAATTTTAGCAGCATACAAAAGGCATTGAATGCTGTTCCCGAATCGAGTCCTGATAAAACGCTTATCATTATTGATTCTGGCATATACAGGTTCGTCATCTATCATTTAGTTTTGATAATTAATTTTTTCATTATTAATAAAGTTACTTTTTTTCCCCAAATAATCGATATTTTAACTGGGAAAATGATAGAGAGAAGGTAGTGGTGGAGGCAAGCAAAACAAATTTGATATTGCAAGGTCAAGGATATTTGAACACAATCATAGAATGGAATGATACTGCCAACTCGACAGGAGGGACCTTTAATAGTTACACAATTGGAGTCTTTGCTTCTAAGTTTCTTGCTTACAAGATTAGTTTTAAAGTAAGAAATTAAATAAACGTGTTGGTTTAATTTTATTTTACACCTTCAATTTTACGGATTGGGAAAATTAATCTAGTTTTAACATTTGATCATATGAAAATTGAGAATACGGCCCCAGCACCGTCGCCAGGTATGATAGGAGCACAAGCAGTTGCATTAAGAGTGAGCGGTGATGAAGCAGCATTCTACGAATGTGGAATGTATGGTGCTCAAGACACCCTCAATGATGATAGTGGAAGACATTATTTTAAAGAATGTTTCATCCAAGGATCCATTGATTTCATATTTGGGAATGCAAGATCTTTTTACGAGGTAAATTTCAATTGGGAAAAATAATATTAAAGTCTCAAAACAAATAATTTATAACAGTTAAATTTTTGATAAAATTTTTTAAAAAATTAACTGTAAATATTGATTCAAACAGTTAAAAATTTTAAGAGTTTTAATTGTAAATAAGAGATTTAAATTCTAAATATAACTTTTAATTTGTAATTGCAATCCTTATTTACACCTATCTAAATCAATATTTATAATTTATTTTTCAAAAAATTGTCAGAATTTAACTGTCATAAATTTCTTGTTTTGAGACTTTATTATCATCATTCTCCCTTTTAATTGCCTTTGCTTCAAAGAAACTTATCCTTGATGATCATATCGTATTTATATAAATAATTCTTCAGAACGATGCATCATGGCAACTGTGTGCAGTAATGTGGCATTATTCGCGCAATCGTCAAAATTTACGTAATTTATTCCCTAAAATCTTTGATTACTTTATGCTTATACCTATAAGGCCACCTGAATACACGATTATTAGGGGATTAGTTGAAATTATGCAATAGTTTTATTTGGAATGAAATTTCAATGTCTGTACTTTTGAAAATAGTTGATAGTTTAAAACATTAATTAAGATAGTAAATACAAAAATGAGTGCATTATGGCTTTTGATGCTAGGATTGTACCATAAACTCTATATCAGCTGAAGAAGGAGCTATGATTTCTGGGTCCATCACAGCTCAGGCAAGACAGTCGGAGAATGAAGAAACTGGATTTTCATTTGTGAATTGTAAGATTATTGGGAGTGGAAAAGTGTGGCTTGGAAGAGCATGGGGAGCATATGCCACTGTGGTCTTCTCGAAAACATTTATGTCTGAAGTTGTTGCTCCTGAAGGATGGAATGATTGGTCTAATTCTACCAGAGACATGTTTGTGATCATTATCTCTTCATTTTTTTTCTCCCAATCCCTCTCTGTCTCTTCTATGTTGTAGTCCAAACGCACAAGTTATATATATATTTTTTTTTTAACAGGACTGTCTTTTTTGGAGAATATCATTGTCTTGGAGGTGGAGCCAACTACTCGTCTAGAGTCACATATGGAAAGCAACTTAAAGACTATGAAGCAGGACGCTTCATGAATGTTTCATATATTGATGGAAACGATTGGCTTCTTGATCATCGAACAAACTTAGATGTTCTTCTAATGTCAGAAAAATAGGGGGGAAAAATCTTCTCTCTTCTTGAATTAGTAAGTTAATAGTAAACCAATATATTGTTTACGCCGCTTTAATCTAACTC
The DNA here is from genome assembly GCF_029017545.1 of Prosopis cineraria. Lineage (NCBI taxonomy): Eukaryota > Viridiplantae > Streptophyta > Magnoliopsida > Fabales > Fabaceae > Prosopis > Prosopis cineraria. The sequence goes on from NW_026556708.1 coordinate 25,037, forward strand.
GCACATGATAATGGTGAGGAGGAGAAGATAAGGTTTAGCTAGATTGAAACCTTCTTTTTAGAATATATTGTTCATTATTGATTTGTTTAGAAATGTTGTCTTTTAGTTGACTTCTTCAGTCTTCATTGTGAACCGTCCTATGAGCGACAATAGTGATTCCAGAATTATTCACTTCTTTGTATAAATGCATACAATTCAAGCATGCAAATGTTTTAATTAAATTGTTACATTAGTGATTTAATTCTTGAATTTGGCTAAAACTGATTATAAGTTTTGAAATGATTCAATTTACTCATTGATGGCAAATAACATGGAAAAAGAGGAAGGCCGATGTGACGGAGAGAGCAATTTGGGACTTGCATGTGGGAATCTTGTGGGTGACTATGGATGAGAATGCATGAGAGGGAAGGTGGGGGATGTACATGATCCATTGGATATAGAGAAAGTTTTGCACGTGATACTAAAAACTGTGTGATAAATGTCCATGTTACATTTATACATTAGACAATCCTACTTGAAAGTTTTACTTTTATATAAATTAGGCAGGGTCATAACTATTATATTATACATGGTCCAAAATAATTATTTATATAAATATAACTATTAAGATATCTACCCTATGTTTCTTTGATGCATAGGATATGCACAAATTATGCACGAATTATAAAATAGATGTGCACGAATTATGAACAATTGTGAATTAATATAACCTTAGTATAAAATATCCAATGAAAATTATTGTAATAGGAGAACATGGGACATTGGAGATTTTTCAAAAGTCATGGGCCTTTGTTGACCATGGGCCGAAGCCTGCATGGCAATGGATCAACTTGGCCCATTTTGTTCTGGATGAAGGATCTGCAGTAGGAGTGAAGAGACCCTTCTCCTTCCACCGCTTCAAGAGCCATTTCTGCAACTGCAACCGCTCTTGGACGAGGATATTGTTCCTTAATTTTAAGATCGCGCAGGTTAAAACTCAGCCGTTCAGATCTTTATTCATTTATTTCTTTATAGTTTGTAGTGGTTATTATCGGAGTGACTCCGTTATGATGAGTGGCCACGATTTGACATGCATTATTTAGTTTATACTAAATATATATTAAATCTAGGTATATAATTTTTTCACTCTGGATTTTAATAGATTGAGTCCATATTAAACTGAAGATAAGCGAAATCCGTTTGAGTTTTGCCCCCTTAATCTTTGATGTTATGAGGCAATAACATTGAATATAGCTGTAATACGGATTTGGTTAATGATGAACCCATTATTTTTTGTGATTTTTAGAGGCTTTTAGACTTAAAAATGCTCTTTAATTGCGATAAATTAAGGAAAAATGAGTCATGTAGCCTCACTTAGTTGTTGTTTGTAAAAATACAGGAAATGAAAAAAGAAGGGACCCAAATGAGATTAAAATAAGAGAATTCGAATAAAGTTCCAAGAATAGGCCCAAGAAAACTCATCCACCCATAGATGAAGCACAAAGACACTCAACTCGTCATGGATGAACAAGGTTTCAGAGCTGGTTCTGACCTCAGTTATGTCTAGTCGCGGATGAAATATGAAGAAGCATGATCGATTGCAGATGAAGAGGAGATTCTCTCTCCTTGAGCTTCTGCCGCAAGTGGACCAACTCAAGAGAGCCACGACCGTGTGTGGTTGAAAGCCTAATGGGGACATTCCTTGCCCTTGTGCCGTGCGCAATGAGCGTGCTGAAGGCACGACCACCCATTGACGAAGATCCGTTACACATGAAGGCCCATATTTAAATGAAATACTCCCTTTAATCCTATTTATATAATAGAAAGAGAATAATTTTTTTTAATTATATTTATAAGTCACGTCATTAAATTGTTATCATAAATTTTTTCTTTTACTCTCTATTGAATGTGGGAAAGAGAAAAATATGTTATTGAAATATGTATATTTAATATAGACAAAGTTAAGAATTTATTAAATTTTAAGACAGAGTTAATAAGTTTTAAAGTTTTTTTTTATACTCATGAAATATATTGAAAGTGACTTATAAATAAGACTAAAGAAGTAAATGTAAATGTCAGATCCAACCTGAAAATGATGTAAAGCATCAAGATTAGGGCTCCTTGGGGTGCAAATTATATAAGAAAGCCTTATAAACACTTGGGATATATTCATTCTCTTGGATGCAATCTGGATGACTGAGTATGGAGCTTGAGAGTGATTTGTTTGATCTAGAAGGGATTTTCTATTCTCCTACTTTGTTCTTTACTTGATTGTTTGATGGATTTGGAGATTATTATGGCTAAGTACATGTTTAGTTTCTAATTCCCTAATTAGGGTAAGGTGTAGCTTGGCTATGATGTTTCTATTCTTTTCTTGCTTTACTTTTTATTCCTATTGGTTTGGATTTAATGTTTTATGACCATTTCAAAATATTTTATCAATTTCAATTGCTTTTCCTGTTTTATTTTTGAGTTTATTCTTTGTTCAAGGGGCTGTTCTATAAACTAGAAGAAGAAAAGCAAATCTAGATTTAGGAAAGTAGTAAAACCAACTAGATTAAAAATAAATTAGGGGCTTGTGGTGGTTTTAATTGTAGCTTAATAATTTAATCAGAGGGTTAAAATTAGTGAAAGCTAGTTTAACTTCAATTAAATACAACTTAATTTGCCGGAAGGTAATAAGTCACATTTGTAATGCTTGTTATTTGAATTGAGCAAGAATGGTTTTGATAAATAAAAGTAGGAACAATTTTTTTTAATTAATTCTATTTTTGTTACTTTCGAATAAATAAATTATCAATATTCTTCTTTGGGTTTGACCCAAAATACTTTGAATTTATTATTACATTGATTCCGTACACTTGCAGAAGCCAATTAGTTAAAAAAATTGTGCAATGAAAAGAGTTACATTGATGCAATTCAAAAGGAACATGGTTTATGAATTTTTGGAATGCAAGAAATGAAGCAAGTAGCAACAGACCAGGAGATTACTGTAGCAAAGAGTCTTCGCTCTAGTTTGCTGGATGTTATAGAAGAACCAATGCAAAGAAGTCTTTTCCCCCAATTGTTGTATGGAGAAGGATATGGCTTTTCTACTCTGGTTGTCTCTGGGGATATAAAACTTGGGAAGCTTGCTTGGAGGATTCATCACAGGAGGTTGCTTAGTAAAATGCAATGGATGCCACTTGGATGGGATTAGATTAGACTGGATATTGACGGTTCTGTCAATAGTTCTATTTGGACATGCTTCCTGCGAGGGGCTCATCAAAGACAGTGAAGGAAGATGGAAATACTGTTTTGCTAAAAAGCATGGCTACATCCCGATCATGATGAAGGCTAGACTCTTCGCTTTGCAAGAGCTTACAGCTTTGTTGGCTTCACGGTTGAGAGAAGAATAAAGTCCTCTCTAATTCCTTGGAGGTTATTCTTGAAATCATGAACATTCATGACGAGAACCATCTGACTTTCAACATTGTGCAAGATATCAGGTATCTCTTAATGAAGATTGGGGGCTTATTTACTTACGAGCATTTTTACAGAAGCTTAACGTTGAGAGATTAACGTTTAGAAATTAAGCTTAACTTTTGTTCAATGAGAAAACAGTGAGCAGGGTCATAAAACCGTTATTGAGATTAACGTCTAGAAATTGATTCAAGGGTTTATTTAAAAGACCTAATGAAAAAAAAAAAAAAACGCCTGCCAACTTAACGTAATTAACTTGTGAAGCTTGGACGACAAGTATTAATTCCCAAGAACTTTGCCGACAGCCAAAATCACGTGGTTTTCATTTTTTGTCAGCTTCTTTTTATGCCGTTGTAAATCAGGCATCAACAACTCAGCAATACAAGAAGTCACCCCAAAGCTGAGTTAGTGCAAACGCTCTTCATGCATTAATTTTGGCCGAGTCGTGGCTTTTTGCTCCATTATTCATTTCATCTTCAACCTTTGACATGTTGTGTTATGTCATCAATTAGCAGTGACATGTCGAGAAAAGAAAATCCACCTTTCTCCACAGCCTTCTCCGCCTTCTCCGCTAACAATCTCGCTCTTTCTCTTATTCTTCTGCTGTCTTCATCTTCACCCAATGCTTTCTCTACAGCCTCCTTCACTTGTTCCCTTCTCACTTGAACTGCGCCAAAATCCTCTTCCTCCCCAAGATGCACCACACGCTCACATCCCACCCTCACGCCGGTCTGCACCACTTGCACGATAACCTTCTCATTATAGAACTGCTCTCCAAACAAAGGAAACGTTATTAATGGTACCCCACTGCATATTCCTTCCAGCGTTGAATTCCAACCACAATGTGTTAAGAAAGCTCCTATCGCTGCATGTGACAGTATTAACACCTGAGGTGCCCAACCTCTTATTAATATTCCTCTTCCTTTCACCCTCTCCTCTAATCCATCTTCTGACAGTAATTTCTCTGCTTCGTCTCTTTTGTATGCACCTCTTAGCACCCAAATGAATGGTCTTTCTGTAGCTTCCAGTCCCAAACCGAGCTCCATCAATTGTTCTGGTGTTACTCGATTTAAGCTTCCAAGGCAGACATAGATGACAGATCTTGCCGGCCATGAATCAAGCCACTTCGTATAATAATGGCCTGCTTCTTCGTTTGTCATTTGAGTCATTCTTGCCTCTTTGAGCCTTGTCCAAGTTGGTCTCGTTGGACAGTGAGACGGGGCCAATACACCAGACCTTTTTCCCGGTGACTTTTTTATACTCTTGCACGTACCTTGCTTCTAATTCTTGGAAGCTGTTCACCAGCGTTCCAAATGCGTCTCCTTCAGATTCTCTTACCATCTCACGAGCAATGTTCAGACCTTGGTTTTTAGCATTAGGATTGAACGCCCCCGGAAGCTGATATTTTTTAATTCAATTCTGTCAGGCAATCCGGGCACAAAGAATGGTTCTGAGTCCGACACATTCTTATAGACCTTAGAATCATGCAGACAGTGATTGCATAGTAAGAAGAAACAACTAGTCCCATCAAATATTATTCTTGGGACTTGGAACTTTCTGGCAACATCAGCAGCAGGTAGAACATATCTGTCAGATATTATGCAGTCCGAGTGGGATCAAGCTTTTCAAAGAGGTCTTCAAGTGGGTGCTGCAACAAACACAAAGCTCTGAAAAAGTTCCCCTGAAGATCCATGGAAGGCAGAGTATCTACGCTCTCATGTCCCTCAGGTATTCCGGACCCCGCATTTGGGAATCGTATAAGTTGAATTTGGATTGGTGAGCCAAGTTGAATCTCTCTGTCGATGTTGGCACTGACTCGAGCAGCATTGAGGGGTGTGGTCACTATGGTCACCTTCACGTGTCGCCGAGCCAATAGTCGAGCCATGTCCACCATGGGAAGAAGATGACCTGGTGCCATTAAAGTATCACCAGAAAGTGCAGCTCAGGCTTGTACGCCATGGCAGGGAAATTCCAATGTGAGACTTGAACTCGCAGATTTGGGTGGTAAGGTAGTGGAGGCGGAGTTCCTGTGGGCTGGCTAAGTGGCCTCGGGTACTTCTATCCCATCATAAAAATGACGCAAGAGCTTACGTCAAATCATAAAAGGTAAGGACGGAAAAACACAGGATCACATTCGTCGGTGTTTGGTTTCAGTGTTCATTGCATAGAATGCATGTCTGTCACATCACATACCATACATGCTTCCTCCATCCTATTTATAAATCATTTCTACCAACTTTATCAATACCAATACAATAAAAGTACAAGAATAAAAATAATAAAATTCAAAACATGCCCCTATAAAATAAATTTAAAAAGTAATGTCCTGTTACTTTTTTTCTCTCATGAAGGGTAATTTTAAAAATATCTCTCAAATATTATCTAAAAAGACGCACCATGACTTATAAATGGGACCAAATGGCACCTTCTAAAATGGGACTTATAATGGGACCGGAGGGAGTATCTGATACATCGATTTTTTTTTAAAATATAAAATATGATATATTTATAAAAAAATTACAAAATATTAAAAATATAATTTTCATTTAAAAAATATTCCACCTAACATTCATATACAGTTCTTTATAAAAATATTTAAAAAATATAATCATTAATTATATTTTAATTCCATCGCTACCCAATTATCTACGGCCAAATCTCTGTTGATAGTTTTATATCTAGGGTTTATATGTTAAAATATTATATTATTATATTTTTATAATGAAAATATAATTTTTATCCCTTTATTATATTTAAAATTATTTTTTAAGAAAAATTTAATCTTTAACTTAAAAACAAATTACAAAAATATATCATAAACAAAAAAAATTAATATCATAATGTTTAAATTAATTTAATTTCTTAAAAATTTTAAAAAATTAACTTAAAAGTATTAACTCATAATTTAAAATATCATATATGTATCAAAAATAAATTATCTTAAAATTAAAAAATATTATTTCAATATTCTATGATTACGTATCAATAAAGTATTAATAAATATCGATATTGAATATGATATCAATAGAATATATAAGGTAATTTGAAATATTAATGTTTCATAGATCATGAGTCTCATGATAAATTTTAATTTAGATAATTAATTTATAAAATTTTAAAAAAATTAATATTAATTTAATGATTTAAATTGATTACCTAAATTAATAATAAAATAAATTTTTATAATTTTTATAATAAAAAAACATAAAAAATAAAATTTAGAAATATGAGCCGTCCAAAAATTTTATGCTCATCACCAACCCGAATATTCGGGGCACATAAACAAGACGTAACGGATGATGTTGGGGATGTAATCCAAGTGAGGTTATAGGTGCAGAGATATGTCAGTCAAACAAAATCTCTTGCTTATCGTGCGAAGTTGCACGTGATTTTCAACGGATGGGACAAGAACCCAAAGGTTTTAGGTTTAGAAAAAATGACAATGAAGAACTCTATAAAAATATTAATTTTAATTAAAGATTATAATATTTTAAAATTTTAAAGATAAAAATATAATTTGTGAGATGAGATTATTAACATCACTTAAAAATTTAGTAACTAATTTAAAAAAATTATTAATATATATTGTTAAAATATGAAACCTAATTTAAAATTGATTGTTTAACAAAAAACGTCACTTGTAAATTTACTAACCCAACTTAAAATATTTTTTAACATATATTATAAAAAATGAAACCCACTTAAGAATAAATTATTTAATAAAAAATCACATTTGAATAATTTATTTTTATTAAATAATTAATTTTTAAATGGGATTTTATTTTTTTATATATACGTTAGAAATTTTTTTAAGTCTGATTAGTGAATTTTCACGTGGTGTTTTTTGTTAAATGATCGATTTTTAAGTAAGTTTCATGTTTTCACAGTATACGTTAGAAATTTTTTTAATTGAGTTAATAATTAATCAAGTAGAGTTTCATGTTTTCATAATATACGTTAGCAATTTTTTCAAGTTGGATTAAAAATCTCCAAGTGACGTTAGTAAATTTTACCTCAAAATTTATATTTTTTTATTCCAATTAAAGACTATTGAGATTTATAA
>NW_026556709.1:0-32536 GCF_029017545.1 Prosopis cineraria
AACCTTTACGTGAATTACAACTATATTATAAGTAGACTTTATATTAAACTCTCATCATTTGACACCTCTATCTTGGGGTATTATCTCTGTGATTTCTTCTAATACAATAGATTTCTCTAAGCACACCCACAGGCAAATACTCATCAATTTATCTCTAATCCATCTTCTAAAAGAATGACAAGTAGTTCTGGACTAAATCACAAATCTCCTCTGGTACCTTGTTAACAACATAAGTCAACAAATTGTCATAGTGAGGTAACCAGCAATCCTTCCAAAATTTAATTGTATTTCCTCTACCAATCTACTAAGGCAAGACTGTTCATAGTGGTCTATCCAAGCTTCAAGAATACCTTTCCATGGTACTTAATCCACTTCTACGGGCTTCTATTTTTGGAATAACATCTTCCCCACATTTGTATTTTCTCTCATAAAGCATCATAGTGATGTATCAAACCCTAACCAAATTTCATCATAAAAGCCTTATTTTGTCTCTTGGCCATTCTCAAACCTAGACCTCTATCATCTTTTCTTTTGCACACATCATTCCAGGCTACGAGATGGAGTTTTCTTTGTGAGTTGGATCCTCTTGAAAGAAATTTACAACGCTTCTTATTTATCTCATTGCAAGTATGGGCAGATAATAGTGTTCATTGAATAGAGTAGGAGGGAATAGCAGCAACTATAAAAGAGACTAACGTATGTCTAATAGCTAAATATAAAGAGTAAGCTTTCTAAGTAGACAGACGACTATCCATCTTATTTAGCACATGTTGATATGTAGATTTAATGACTCTCTTATGGTTTAAGGGAACGCCTAAATATTTATGCAAATCCATAGTACAAGTGAAATTCAAGAAGTGATTAATTTCATCTACTTGTGTATGGCCCACATTCTCAAAAAAGAAAATTTGAGATTTAGCACTATTTACCTTCTCACCAAAAATGTGGCAAAAATCTTCAAGGCAAGCCTTAAGCATGCCTGATTAGTCCATACTAGCCTTAGCAAAGGTCAACAAATCATCCGCAAAGAAATTATGTGAAATACCAACCCTATTCTTTTTTTAATATAAAAGGCAATCAATTTTCATTCTCTACTTCACCTTGAATCATGTGACCTAATTTCTCCATAGCTAAAAAAACAAGTATGGAGAAATAGGATCTCCTTTTCTTAGTCCTTTAGAAGGAAAAATTTTTTTCCCCTCTCTCCCAATTCCATAACACTTGCATTGCAGCAATAGAAAGGCAATAATCAATTCAACAAACCTTGCAAGAATATTAAGTTCATCAAGCCACTAAATCACAAAACTCCATTTAATTCTATCATAATTTTTCTCCTAGTCAATCTTCAATGCCACAAAGCCACGCTTAACTTAACACTTACAAAAGGAGTGAATTATTTTCTAAGCCTCAATGATGTTATCAATACTTTACCTCTAAGGAACAAAGCCTCAAGTATCCTAATGGCTACAGTTTTCCCTAACATGTGACCTATTTTTAGAAGTGGCTTTTGATTTCATGTTGTCTTTATTTCTTATATGAAATCCTCTCTTAAATTCTTAAAAATGGTGTGATACTGCCAAACTTGACATTCAGTTAAGAATTATCGCTTTGGAAACTTGCTTTTGTTTAACATAAGATTGGGCTTTCTTTTGGAAGCAAAGATAATGCTATTTTTTTAATTATTTTATTAAGTGCACTGAGGCTTTCTAGGAGGTTTGATTTAGGTAGAGTCATGAGAATTGAAATTTGTTGTTAATGAAATGAGGCCCAACGCAAATTGGTTCTAAATGGCTTTGAATATAAGGCGTGCATTAGAGTATTTTATTTTATAGTTATTGCATCATATATTAGCTTGGTCTTCATATTATTCATACCACTTCATCAATCTAGAGTTGCTTCTAAAGGTAAGCCATTTTCGTATAGGCATGAAATTTCAAATTTACATGTCATGCACATTTGGTAGAGCTATAGTAGTCATGTTAATATCAGAGTTTGTGTTTACTCTTCACACCACTCTTTCAAAGTTTCCTTATGAGATTTTAAGAATCTCTACAAGCATTTTGAATTATCTCATATCATGTAAATGAATAAGGTTTTGCAGGCAAAGGGACCAAACTCGTATATATTAACGAAGTTCCAATGGCACATTATTTAAATTAATTTTTTTCTTTTAAATTTTAAAAATCAATAAAATATTTAACAATATCATGTGAGATTTAAAAAATCTCTACAAATGCTTGAATTAATTGCCTCATCTTGTGGGATAATAAATTCTCGCAAATATCATGATTCTTAATTTATATGATAAATAAATAAATTTTGTAAATAAAATAATAAATAATTTTAATAAAATTAATTAATTAAATTAATATGTTTGCATAATAACCATTACATATTTTGGTTATATGAGATTTTTGAATATCTATAGATCTTTAAATAATTATTTTACCATGTAAGTCAATAAGGCTTCGTAGGCATAACAATTAAGATTCTTATATTAAAAATATACATTGTATAATTATAAATTAAAATATATTTAAAAAATATATTATTTAATCCTTTGTTGTGCAAGAATTTTGAATCTCCACAAATATTTAAGATAATCTTATTACTATATAAGTCAATAAGGTTTTACAAGTATGACGATTAAGATTCTTTAAAAATATATATATACACGCTTAAAAAATTATTATTAATACATAAGAATATAAATAAATAAATAAAGTTGTTAAGCTCTTTTATCGTGTGAGATTTTAGAATCTCCGCAGATATTTAGAATAATTGAATTATCTTATGAACTAATAAGGCTCTACAAATATACGGTTAAATTTTAAATAATAAAATATTAAAGAAATATATTTAAACTTTTTACCTTTTTTATTTCAAAATTTCAAAATTTGAAAAAATAATTAAATTAAATTACTTTTTACAATTTAAAATGTACATATCAAAACTTCAAAAAATTATTTTATTTGCAAAATAGTAAATTATTTTTAATTAATTTCTCTTAAAAAAATACTTTCACCAACAAACTTTTAATTCCAATTACGTGAATTTTGATTTCCATCACAGGGTACATAGGTTTTAGAGTCTGATTCTAAGTCCTCCATTATAAATAAATAAATATTTCTCACTTAACTATCATTATTTTTTATCCAACATGTGAATAAGAAAGGAATAATTAAAATAATTTTAAAGCCATATTAATTTAACACAATAATTTTTAGGTAATTGTTCTCACGAATGGGTGTTGTGGAATGCCTAACACCTTCTTCACACTTAACCGACTCCCAAACCTATTTTCTAATATCGCAAACCTTTTATTTCCTTTAAACTGATTTTTCAAGATTTTTTTTAAAATTTCAGCGGCGACTTTCATTCAGTCGGTTCTCACTCCTCACTTCAAAAGCCGAAACCTTCACTCTCAAGCACTGTTCACATTGCATTTTTTGAGTGCGACAATAAATATTAAATTGTTCATATTTTAGATCAAGATTAATTAAAGGAAAAATAACAATTAAGAATTGTTAGGAAAAATTTACATTAGTTAAGGGCTAATTGTTGTCAAAATTCATATAAAAATAGTTTAAATGAATTATTATTAATTCAGAATGAGTTGTTAAAACTTAAATAAATATTTATTAATAAATACTAATCTAAATTAATAAACATTCATTCGAGTTTTAATAATAAACATTTATTAATTGATATAAATTTATTTTGATTTGCAATTTTTCCTCAGTTAAAACAAAGAGTTGAGTTTTGGATGGCATACAGCGCTATAGATGGAAAGCAATAATGTCAACTGTGCATGAAAATTGCATCCCACGTGACCTGCCCTATCTTCTTTTGGCACCTTTTATTATTCGCATACCTTCCAATTTGGTTTATACGTTTGTCACGCAAACCTATTTTTAGGAATGGTTTTATGAACCGATCGATCTTTTCCCGAAGTGCATGTTCACAATTTGAGTAATGACTTTCTAAATCTTTAGTCAAAAACCATCTTTATTATGCATATTTTCTCCTTTAAAACAGACAATGCACAAAGCTGGAACATATTTGAACAATTGAATAAGACAAATAATTCACAAATTAAACACAGTGGTATATTTTATAATGTGAAGATGGTATATGATTCATGAAGCTGTATAAAAGAAAAGATTAAAGGGCAAAAATATCCTATTTATATTTTGAATATTTTGAAACAAGTATTTAATTTTTAGTTGAAGTAAATTTTGTCCCAAAATTTTAATTAGCTGTTAATTTTGACTTTATTTGCCAGGTGGCTAAGAAATTAAGGGAAAAAAAATCCAGTGCCTTCCAACAACGAACTCACCATCACTACCAATCGATTTCATATTTTCATTCGACCAAAAATAAAAATAAAATTACCAAATCGATTTCCTGGATTAATAATGACCAGGTAGCAAGGGAAATGAAGCAATAAACGGGAAACATCTACACAAAGAAGGAGCAATCTCCCAACCTCATCAAAGCAGAACCACTGCAAAAACTTGAAGCCACCATCCTAAACAGCAACAAACCAAATTCAATGAAACAACAATGAGAATCAAAGCTTGAAACAAAATTTAGAAAGGGAAACAATAATAGAATCAATCATGGATACAAATAGATAGGCACAACTACATATATACAGGAAGAAAACCAAAGGCTTATAAAGAGAATGGATTCATTGAGCCTCTTACTCCAATGTCGTTTCTCCTTCCCTTTCTCAGGAACCAATCAGAGGAAAAGCACAAATCAAGAATCAACCATGGAATTTACAATCTTTTCAACAACAAAAAAAACAGAGAGAAAATAAAATTTAACCGACCAAAGCCTCATGGGAGAGTGGATAAGGACCGAGAGAGCGTGGAAGCCATGGAAAGGATATTCGAGGTCAGACCCAGTGGGAAGCTTTCCCTATTCACCGACCTCATAGACGACCTGATTCGCAGGGTCCGCCACTTGCCTGCTTTTCTCACGAAAATGCGACATCCAGATTCTGATGAGAGACCGGAAGATTTCCTGGCAGATTTCTATTAAGACCCGCTTCAACGTTGTTACTGTCTGATGCTTTAACGGAAAAACTCATATAATCTAAATATGAATCAATGTTGCCCAGTGTGGCCGCTGCATCATTCACATCCAGCTCAGGCAATGACGAGGAAAAGCAAGCCTTTCGATTTGAACCCACCAAACCTCAGTGCCATTCAGTTTCCCTTTTAGGTTTTGCATCTCGGAAGGAGGAGGAGGAGGGAGTCAATGAGGCTTTGGGTCTTTGAGTTTTTCGCCGAACAAGAAGGGTACTAGGACATGGCGAGAAGAAGGTCGAGAAACCGAGTTGGAGGACGAGGACGAGGAGGAGGAAGAAACGCTTCAAAGAAAGGGGAGATAATGACACCTGGCAAATAAGATATTAAAAAGCTACCCAGTAAATAAAGTCAAAGACAAATAGTCAACAAACGATTACATTAACAGCATAGTAAAATTATTCCCTTTTTTTTAAATTTTAAAGTAAAATTACTTCAATTAAAAGCTCAAAGTACCCGGCAGTAATTCAGAGAATTTTTAGAACATCTTTGCCTCTTAATCCAAAAATCAATAAAGGTTGCATGACTTGCATCCCCAGCAGGAAAAAATGGGGGAAAAAAGAAAAACAATAGTGTGTTAGGCAAAGATATGGCCGTTTTTGGTGTGTGGGGGATAGCGTAAGGGAATGGTATTATTAAAAGGAACAAAAAATAAAAAAAAAACAAGAGAAGATCCTTGCATGGATTCGGGGATTGGGATCAGGACAAAAACAATGTCTCAGAATTTGACACCAAATGACGTAACCCACATGAGACACTGCCTCCTGCGTGTGACTGTACTCTCATGTATATACATAAACAAACAAGTAAACACTAATCAAAATGAAAAATTTAGTTACTTATTTTAATTAAATGTGTTCATAGGACAAGTTTGAGACACTCTCTTGGTGTTCACAGGATGTGACAGTCTTAACCTGACCTGAACAAATAATTGGGACTCAGTTTTTATTTAATATCACATCTTATCTTGTTAGAGATTGAAAAATCATGGTAAAGCAAACAATTTAAAAAAAATTAAATAATAATATTTATTAAAATATTAAATCATATAATTATTAAATTTAAAAAAATATGAGTATATAAATTAAAGTAATTTAAAATTAATCATTAAGTTAAATCAAACACAACTACAAATCTACAATTTAATACATAACATATCACACGAATGTCACTGTAGAGTGACATTTGGACTATAAAAATAATAGCAATAAATAAGTTAGACATATATCAAGTCTTGTTCTTTTTCGTTAATTAAAATATTTAAAGTTATTGATTTTTTAAAAAATAAAATAAGAAATACTATTAAATAAATAAATATAAAAATAAATTATATAAATATAATTAATATATTTAATATAATTTTAAAAAGAAAAATAATGTGTGTGTGTGTGTGTTACATGGGAAGAGACACTTGAGGGCAATGATGGATCACTTTCAAACCCCTTTTCGTCCGGTCCCGCCTGCATTTTTGTTGTTTGGAAAGACTTTTTTCAATATGAGCAAAAGAAAATTGCACTTACCAAAATGAATACAAGATTGAACATTCCTAATTTTAACATGATAATAAGTACACAACATCTTTAAGAAATATTGTTTATTTTTGATAAAAATTTATTATTTTTTTAATTTTACCACATGAGAGATAATGCATTGTATTCAAGAAAAATATTTTTATTTTTTCAATTCATATTTTTAATAGAGGTAAAATTAGAGTATTTTTTTTATTTTAAAACATGTATAATGAATTAATTGTTATCTCTTGATTTCAATAAAATAATTGAACGTGTCCTGTAATAGAAATGCCAGGAAGGAATACATCTCAAGTTGGAAAAACATATTTTGCATATTGAATTTTGTGGACAAGTTGCTTAGTTAATTAATGAATAAATATTTTTAAAATGAGATGTTAATTTACACTCCCAATAAGTTGATGCTGAATTTTTTTTAATTGTCGAAGGGATTTTTTTTTTGGTAAAAAGCGGAGGGAATTTTAATAATTCACCACGAAAATATAATGTAAAATAGGTCCCTTATATTGAAATTCTCCCTTTATATATTTTTTATTATGATTTCTGGTTATAATTTGAGTACGATGCTACAATCTCATATCACTCCCTTTGCTTGTCCTGTCTTGTCTTCTCTTTGATTCAGGATGTCCCCAACATTCTCCATCTCCCCGGGAGAGATGAGAGATTACACACACAAACTGAAACAGAAGTTTATTTGAGCTGGTGCCAGGGCCTCTTAGAGTTAGGACAATGTCTTTGGTTTCAAAGAGTGCTTATAGAAAGGTATTACAGGTTTCCCATTACTAAGAACCTCATATTAGTAATGGGATTTAAATTTAAAATTTTATGAATTATAAATCAAATCTTCATTAATTGAATCAATCTTCATCTGTAAAGAGACCAAAGATTAGAGAGACGTACGCATGGATGGAGAAGAAGATGAGACGAGAAGAGATTAGGAAATGGTTACATAGGCCCATAGAGCCCAGATAACGAATTTACGAGTCCAACTGGTCGAAGGCCCTGCATTCCAAAGGTCCAATTATCCTCACATGACTGCCAATTTTTCATTTTTGATGTTGAGTGTTTAATATCCAATGTTGATGTATTATCTAGTCAAATTCGACCATTCAAGTATTGAAAGATTAAATGGACGCAACTCTCCTAAAAATGTTTTGTATATTCATATAAACTCAAATTTAAGACTTTAAATTTGAACGTTCACAATTCTTTTCATTAGAGAGACAATATTTATCAGTAGATTTTTTCCCCGAAAAACATTCACATAATTTTTTATTGGAGGTGTCCTTTTTCTTTCACTTTTCAGTGCTATCTTCAGGTGCATTTTTATGATTATATTTATTTGGTAATATCAATCAAGTCAAGTATAAATATTATCATCTCAAGTACATGGAGGTGGCTCTTTGATATAGATTTTATATGTATGAGGTCCATACCCTTAATATTATCTAGGAGGTATTAGATCATTTATGCTTGTAGATATGTGATATCCCTTTTTTGGTTGACATGGAAATATGTTATTTTCTGTCAAAAGAAAATAAATATATTTTTTTGAAATAGGAAGAAATATATTACTTGAAAACGATGTTTAATATGATTTGACAAAGGAGAATATATCTAAGGCATTGTTTGGTGATTGATTAGAATAAGAAGAATACATCAAGCTTCTCCAGATCTGAGAATTAATACATTGTTTATTGATTTTGTTGCCTGATTTTAAATTGTTGATTGATTACAAGTTTACATGATTTTACACTCGTATTGTTGACTATATGTTAATGAACAAGGAGGAAGAGGGCAAATTAATGTTAAAGTGAGTGGGCGTAGTATTGTCTTTTTAAATTTTAAAACAAATATAATTTGTATAATTAAAAGAAATTCCACCAATTTTTCCACCATGTCAAAAATATATTTAAATCTAAGTCTTTTTCTTATTTTTAAACAAACAAGACCTTAAATTGAAGAGCCGAATTGAGGAATGATCTTTAATGTGACATGCCTAGTTGTGTTCACACCATGAACACTTTTTCCTCTCACATATTTGGGCATAATCATTCATGAGCATCACAAAACTTCATAAATAAGAATAAATTAAATTTTAATTCAGTTTAATTTTTCTCAATCAAGTCTCTTATGTCATGTTTTTTGTTTTGAGTAAAATAGCAATATGATCTTAGATTATATATCCAAGAGCATCTGAAATACTTAACCAAGCTATTTTTTTAATATTTTCTTTCAACTCTTAAAAATAATTAAAATTAGATTTTATTATTGATAGATACTATATTAGTACATCATTTTTAAAAATGATCTGTATTTATTATGCAAATTAATGTGGGACAGGCATTAAATTCTTTTACCATAATGGATCCACTCATCCACCTACTTCTTCCGCTCGCCCCAGGAATCATTAATAGTACTATAGATCTGAATCAAAGAATTTTGATGGGTCCTGAGAAATTAACATATTAAAGGGATTTTAAATTTAAGGATAAATGAATAAACAGATTTAGTTAAAAAGATAATCAGCGGATTATTAATGAACAGCAGGCCAAATCGGATCATTTTCAAAAGTATAGTCTCTCCGGAATATAGAAGATCATCATGAAAGAAAATAAGCACTGGAGTCATCTTGATTTTCTGATGCTTTTTAACTGAACAATACATCTTCCAAGTGCTTGAGATGTGAAGTATGCCCTCATTAAAATTCCGAGGACTTTGTTGTGCACAAATGCTCTGAGTCCTCATCCCCAAATGTGGAGCATCATGAAATTGATTACAGTGGAGAAAGTATGGCCCCAGCTGCTACTAGGAATTTATGTACTTGGTAAGCATCGGTTGTGTTTAGTGATTTTCAAGAATTATTGTTCAATGGAGGAAGTATTTTCCTAGCCTTTAATTTTTTTAATCTAACAAAAATTCCTCAAAATTAATTAATTACTCTCTCAGATAATTTTTCCCAGGTTATTTTAAAACATTTACTTTATTCTTTTTTACCTTAATCATTGATCTTTTGTAATTCTCCATCTCAAATTATAAGGCATTTTTAAAATAGTTTTTTCATCCTAAAATATAAGATACTTTAAGTAAATTAATTTTTTATTAAATGCATTAATTTTAATATTATCCTTTCTCTTTCTATAAATAATTTCTGTCCTGTCTCTTTTCAATATATGAAATAATGGGTATTTTTAAAAGTTTATATTTTTATTTTGAAAAAATAAGATTGTTTAGTGTATTTAATGAGGTTTATTAGTACTCATTAAAAACACTAAACAATCTTATAATTTGAGGTAGAAGGAGTACTCAAAATGTCCCTTATTTTTAATCATCAAGGATAATTCAACAATAGTTTAATTAATGTATTAATTTCATCATTGAATGTGGGTAATTTTGAAAAAGAAATCAAATTAAATAATCTTTAACGAGGTTAGCCAATTTGGTGGAGAGCTGGACCTCTTTAAATTTCATCTTCTTCTCTCAATTGTCATGGTTAATTTTGATAACCCTGATGACAATTTACACTATTGTTAAGAAAAAATGAGTTTTCCACCATGATTTTTATCAAGAATTGTTGGAAAATATGGTTTCCACCATGATTTTTATTAAGAATTGTTGGAAAATGTGGTTTCCGATGCTTAAAATTGTCACAGTTCTTAATGATGGGATTGAACCTATAACCTCCTATTTTTACAAAGAAATTTACATGATATTAAGCTACAAGACTATTGACTGGCCACAGTTCACTTTAATCACTTTATAAGGGTGACAAATGGCACTGTTTAACCGCCGAATGCATGCATTTTTGTAGTGTATATTTCGCATTAAAAACCCGGGGGGGATTAGAGCCCAACTTTATTCAATATAGTTTAGGGCTCAATAATTAGAGAGCCAGATTAAAGGGTAAATTTAAAGTGGAGGCTATAATCTGTTTGCAGATGTATCTTTACAAGAAAAATATATATATCCATATAAAAGTAGAATCGCAAACAGGTGTCTCATCATGTCATGTGTCTACTCTATTTTTAAATATATAAAATACAAAACTATCACATCTTTACATATCTCTTCATCTTCCTAACTTTTCATTTAAATTATTCATAATTTTAAATTTTAAATTTAACAATAATTATTTTTAAAATTGTTAGAATCACAAAGCAAATGTCAGGCAGTGCCACATGTCCACTTTATTTTTTTAATCTATGAGATATAAAACTAGCATGTTCTCAAATGTTTTTCCATTATCGTAACTTTTCATCAACTTACTTATAATTTTAATTTTTAATTTAAAAATAATTATTTTCAAAACAATAAGAATCACAAACAGATGCTTGGCAATGCCATTTGTGTTTTTTAAATATATAAAATATAAAACTACTACATCCTAATTGTATCTCTCCATCATCCCAACTTCCTATTAATTTATTTATAATTTTAATTTTTAATTTAAAAATATTTAGTTTTAAAATGGTAAGAATCACAACCAAATGTCTAGTGATGCCATGTGCAACTTTATTTTTTAAATATATAAAATATGAAAATATTACATCTTTAAATATCTTTCTATTATCAACTTCCCACTAACTTAATTCATAATTTAATTTCAAATTTCAAATTTCAAATAATTACTTTTAAAAATGTTAGATGTCACCCCCATTATCTTTTCAACCACTTCCTAGCTAGAATACAAAATTGCTCTCCCATAAAGTCACAATTTCAATTATAGTTAGAAAATGAGGTGTGAAACCTCCCCATGTGACACTCTTGTTAGATTGTCTATAACGTTCCTTCCTCTTTCTTCTTTTCTTCTTCTTCTTCTTTTTTTTTGTGCAGTGTCTAACAATTTATCCTTTCTGTTTGCTCTCTCAAGTGGTATTTCTCTTCTGTTATGTTGATTCTTTTTTCTAACGATTCATTTCCATGATAGATTTATTATTGGCAAACAAGTGCATGATTATTTCAATGCTCTACAATTGATTTACGCATGAGTTTCATATGTTGATCGTGCTTTGAATCTTATTTTTCTTCAGCAACACGTTTCTTTTGCATTACTGTAAGTTTTTGGTAACATCACAAGTCAATCCTCCCTATTTTTATAATAAATCCATCTTATATTTATAATTTCTAAATTGTCTCAAAAGATCTGAAGAACTTCTTCATCTCTTATTCAAAATAGGTTTGAAAGTTAGTCATTGTTAATAAAAGATTTTTTATCATTGTACTCTTGTCTCTATCTTGAAAACATGTCAGTTTTCAAGTTTCATCAAGTTTTATATATTGTGCACAATTTGTTCCGTAATAGAGTTCTTCCATTAGTATGCACTCTCCATGTTGCATTTTATTCTTCTACTTTTTCATGTTGCTACTTTCAAGCATACTTATTAGATGGGCTTTGTTGTTTTGTATTGTCTTGCATGTTTTTAGTACTTAAATAACCTATTAATTCATGTTTGTATGCCGCCTTGCAATTCTAGGAGATAGGGAATTATTGTACTCATGTATTAGCAAATATGTTCATCTATGTTGTTACAATTGTGCCCACCATTTTCTTTGAAATTGGGCCAAGTAATTTACTTGAGTTAGATCAATTTTAGCATTATTAACTAAAGTAACAATATCTTTTCATTTTTTTACATGTTTAATTATGAGATAACTCCTTGTAAATATTAAATAAATCTCATCATTTATTTAAATTAATTTTAAAATTTTTATATCTCGTGCAAAGCACGGGTACATACTAGTTTTCAAATAAAAATTGAAGACATTAAGTAGTGGGCAAGCCCTCTTGTTCTCTGTACATTCTGTTTCTAGACTTGATCTTAGTTAATAATTTCAATTCTGTTGAAATTGGATTATAAGATAATGAAGATGATTTAATTTTAAAGCTCAAGAATAACCATGCATGCAATATATACTCTCTATGTTTTCAAATATATAAGCAAATTTTAACCTACTCGTACGGTTTAAAAAAGACGATTAGTTCTAATAATTATTTTGAAATTAAAATTTTGGACTGAAATGACCTTATAATTAATGTTTACTTTTTTTTATGTAGTTTAATGACACTATACATTTATGAAGGGGTAGTTTGGGAAAAATATAAAAAATGCTTCTTGAAATTTATAATTTTATTTATAAAAAACAATGAAACAAATGATAATTTCTCTTATAGTAAAAAGGGGATGAAATAGAAATCAAGGTGTTTATGATAGGTCTAAGTTCATCTGAAGGCTTATTTATGGCATGTTGTACGTCTTAATAAAACCATTAGAAAAAAGAGTGGGGTAAACTAGTAGAGAAAGAGCAATACTAATGTCGTAAGGAAGATATCCACTGTAAATTAAAGCAGACGTTGTACTAATTGAATTGTCCAGCTTGAAAATAGACTGGTCACCAATAATCACTTTAAAGAGGCATTTGCAACAAGCTAGTCCACAAGATGATGATGAATTAATGGTTCACTTACACAGTGAGTGTCACTCGTAGCAATAAACTAATTTAATAATTGATTGGTAAAGGAGAAGGATGTGAACCATACAGGTCGTAATCAGAAGTTACTTCGAAAACAGGCAAATATTAGAGGTTCTATTTCTTCAACTTTCTATGTATGAATATGAATGAAACCACGCTGTGCATTAATCACTTTCGTTAAGGGGCTATACACAAAGCTTGGAATAAAATGACAATATTATTGGACTCGTTCGCTCTTTTTCAACGGCTTGCTAGCTACGTGATGTTGACAAAGAACAGCATAACAAGTCAGCTAATTTTGCATTCAATGTACACATATGCATCTCTTGAAGAAGGCCAGTGGAATTAGATAGATCCGCCGCTAACAAAACTTTCAACAAGAATATTAATGCTCAGTTAGACATTTGTTAACTTTAATTTGAAGAATTTAGACAGCAAAATTAAAAGCAGTTTAAAAGTATCGAGTGTTTTTGAAGACTAATTGGACAATGCAAGATTCCCTGCAGTTTCATATATGGATGAATGCGAGGGTGCAAGGGGGAGCTTTCCCTGCAATTTTACTATTCCGTTGCAATTTTAAAAACAATTGTGTTTGTAAAAATATGAAAATTGGTTTTAACGCCTTATATTTTAGATGGCTTTCAAATTTTCCCCTTCACGTATGTTTTGATGAGTTATTGAAATATAATATTTTTTGCACTTTGCAGAACTTGTTTGGATGTCAAATGTTAGTGCCTTAGCAGCGTCAATACTAGTGTGGGAAAAAAGTCTCATGTCAAATAAAATTGGGTAAAAAAAAAAAGGTATATAAGTGAATTAAAAAAATAATAAAATCCTTTTGAATTAGTATATAAATGAGAACCTAATCTCTTAAAATGCCATAATTCACTAAAATTTTTAAAAACTTTTGTGTCGATAAATTTTAAAGTGAAAAGATTATTTTATCCTTATTAAAAATAATAAGTCGCAGTCATAACTTTTATTTTGTGAATTATAAGAATTAAATAAAAAATTACAACTTGTTAAGCGTAATTTCTGTTATTAAAAAACAAACCTCAATCATAATTTTTGTTTAAAAAATAATAACTTTTGTTGCGTAAATCGTAAAAATTAAATAAAAAATTATAACTTGTTAAGTGTAACTTTAATTGTTGAAAAAATAAGTTCTCAAGATAGCAAATTTTATTCACAACTTTTGTTTAAGGAATAATAATTTTTATTTAAAAAATTGTAAGAATTGAACAATAAATCATAATTTATTAATAAGGATAAAATAGTTTTTTCAATTTAAAATTTATTAACACAGAGATTCCTAAATACTTTAAAAAAATTATGATATTTTAAGAGATCATATTATCATTTATATAATTTAGGGAGATTTTACTGTCATTTCCCCTTAAAATAACTCTTAAATTCAATGTATTAAATTTTTGAATTACGATGTAATGTTGTATTCACATACATGTATTTATCTTAAAACTGTTGGACAACTCAACTATATTCCTCTTATTTTGGGAACAACATGACTTTTGCTAAATTAAAAAAAAAAGTGTTTTGATTGGATTGCTTTGGAAATTTTTATTTGATATAACAAGTCTTTCCATATTTTATAGGACTCTCTTTCTCTTTCTCTTTCTGTTTTTCGGTTGCACGTTATTAACGTTGCGATATTTTTCCTCCCATGTCTTCCTCTCTCACTTTCATAAGTCACCACAATCTCTTTTAATTTCTCACTTTCCCTTTCTTAATAAATAATAGGAAGGCGAAAATTGACGACATCCATTGAATATGACACTACAGGGAATTACATGCGTGTTCTGTCTAGTCTTGTACTCTTCAAGTCCTAATTTAGAGGGCGGAGAAGGGAAAAAAAATTGGTTCTATTTACAAGATTTTTTAATGATCATTACATTTATCTTTACCCTTTTGCTATGTAAAATATTAGGAAAGTTATTAAAAGTTTGAGTATTTTATTTTTAAAATATGTGTATTTGATAAAAATAAAGTTGAAAACTTATTAAATTTTTTGATAGGATTAATAAAGTTTAAAATTTTTTTAATTCTAATAAAATATATTAAAAATAATTTATAAATAAGATTGAAGGCAGTATATCCCATTTCAGCTTACCATTGTGTATTTTATCTTTATTATGTGCAGGAAAGGGAGAGGAAGAGCTGAACAGGTATTAATAGTTCATATTATTTTTAATTTGTTGATGTTTTAAATAAAAATAAAAAATAATTTTACTAACAATGATATCGTCCAGTCCAAGGGACTTAAGTTTCCTTAAATAAGTTTGATTATTGGAACCTTATAAATAAAAAAGCTACCTGGAGAGTACTTTTAGATATGACAACATTTACATTTTGACACAACAAACCTGTATGTTTAGTTTTATACTCCCTCTATTTAAAAATATATAGTATTTTTTAAGGCTTTTATTGATAAATAATTTTATATTTATTTTAGAGTGTTTAATAGGAGTAAATATAAAAAGATAGAATTAGTTTAAAAATAAGTAACTATTTTATTGGGGTAAGATTCGATTAAAAATACTTTATATTTTTTAACGGAGTGTATTTAAGGGTGTTCCTTTTTAATTAAATCAAAACATGTAATTTTTTATAGATAATTTATTCTGTAAAAAATAATTATTATTAATATTATTAACGTGTTAAAATTCACTTATATTATGCTAATTAGATAAAAATATATGAATTATATGAGGCTGAGTATCTAAATTAAAAAAAAAAATCAACCTGTTAATTTTTTTTTTTAAATAAACTTGTCAACAGCTGTATGATGGGAGGAGAGATGAATCCACGTTGTAAAGATTGAAGTACTCATTTACTGAAGCAGGTGAGCAATAACTTCACGTCTATCTACTCCATGAACGAATCATTAATTATTCCTATTTCATTCCATTACGCATTATTAATGCGCTCCACTTTCTCATCACTACCAAATACCCACCACACAAAATCAACAGCCAAATTTTGTGTTTTTGCCAGTGTCGGCTTTTTTGTCTCTCCCATTTATTTTTTATAAATACTATTGTTAGTAGTAGCTTAGCTTCTAATTGTTCTCACTTACAAAGAAAAAAATTTATAGGCAAATCCACCAACATATTGTACCCATGGACATTAATTGGTTAATCCTCTTGTTTAATATATTTACCATGCTATTTCTTTTCTTTTTCTTTTTGCCTCAATTATATTTCTTTACTTGTATGAGTAGTTTTGTATATGAAAAAACAATAATAATGACAGGCAAATCACGGTTAAAAATTATTTTCAATGATTTATCACTGTGAAAACGTCTCGTTAACATATGTATTCTTTTTTTGAACACATTCCTTTTTATTTTTAAAGGCAAATAATGAAATTTAATTTCTGAAATATACATTCAATCTTTTAATTTTATGTAATATTTTATTTTAATCTAATCCATTAATTTTATAAAATATCTTTTCAGTCACTTAATCCTAATATAATTTGTTTAATTTCATCATAAAAAAATTTTCAATAAAATTTTAAATATTGGTAGCACATTTTTAAATGCTAAAATTAAGTTCAATCTTTTTAAAGTAACAATAATTGAAACAAAAAAATCATTTAAGACTAATACTATTAGGGTTAGAGAATTGAAAAGGTATTTTATAAAATTGAGAGATCAAAATTGAAACATTGTATATAAGGTTAAATGATAAAGATATATTTTAACCAAAATTTGAAATAAAAATTTTGAAAAGTGAATAGCATACTCTTCAGGATATATCTATATATATTATATATAGCCCTAATCATGTTGAGACCCCGACCAGCATTTATAGAAAGCATGCCCTCCGATCTGTGGGTGTCCCGCTTCGTTGGATCGGGGTTCATTGGTCCTCCGTGTGCTCTGAATTACTCGTCCTCCAACCAAAACTAATAAATGAAAAAATAATAATTTATTGTTGGGATGACCTCGTGTGAATAAATTGTAAATAATGATCATGTGGGTGCATATATATCAAAAATAAATGAACCACGTTAAATATATACTTACATGTAAGTCTATCTATATCTGAATTATATTTGTCTATTGATCATATAAACAGAATTTCCCCCTGCATTACTTGTCTCTTTAATTTGACATGCACTTGGTTTTAACTGGGCTTAAAATCATTTTTGATAAAAATTAAAAAAGAAGCAGCAGGAACCCACTAACTCATCTAACTACTTCTTCAATCCAGATATCCAATAAGAGTCTCGCACCGAACTTTGCAGTCCTGTGCAACGATTACCTGCCAAGTCAACAAGTGTTAAGTATGGGCTCTTGATTAATTCCTTTGTCATAATATGAAATGAAGTTCGCCAAATTTATGTCCCAGAGGTCGGAGAAGCCGAGAGAATAAGCTCAAACACATATTATTAAGATGTATAAGCATGGGTGAATCTAAAATGATGTAGAAAACCTTATATCAAATAAAATTGAGTTTAATAATTAATATAAACTAAGCTCTTGAAATTTTAAATTAAGATATAATATTTTTTTAATTGTTCTTCAACCATTTGTTTCCTCCTCATTTCCAACGTATATACCCGTGTATCACACCAATAATCATTTATCACTAGTTAGAAATTTTAATTAGGGGGCTGAGATTGCAAACTAAAAGTTTTGGCGAGCTAAGTAGTGCCTATAATATTTTATTTAGAAGAAATAAAAAAAATGTAGGGGCCCTTTCTCCTATCTCCACCACTATTTATCAGCCTCATTAATTTTAATTTAAGGCAAAAAAAAAAAAAACCAACAAAAGGGGTACAGAATCACATATCGTTGAACACACTTATGATATAATTGTTGGCCAACTTATAACAATTAATGGACCAAACTTTCAACTTCCGACGAGAACAATGTCTGGGAGAGAAAAGAGAGGGCTGTGAGAATGCATCGCAGGCTAAACACGGAAACTTTTCTCTTTCTTCCAGATTTGGCTTCAAAGTAATGCGAAATTTGTAGTGAAGATGATTCTTATACTTGTTTTTCTTTCTTTAACTATATTGTGAACAATAATCTGCCAATCAACCCTCTGCTGAATTATAAACTAGTTCTTCTACTTCAATATTATTAACTTCAGCTCACGACGAACAAATCAAAAGATCCTTAGCTTGAACAAACTTCTCAAAAGAGATCGTCGAAAGAACACCATTTGTCTCTAAATTGACCTGGGCAAGATAACAGCCTTGAGAGGGTTCTTCATCACAACCGTAAAAGCGAATGTCTCTGTCGGATCGGGTGGGAAATTCGGAGCCGGTAACCACTTGAAAGCATGCACCATTCTCGCCAGCATTAAACTTATATGCAACGTTCCCAGCGTCCAAGCCGGACAAATCCTCCTTCCGATCCCAAACGGCATCATCCTCACCCCCTTCGTCCCAGTTACGTCCACCTCCACCCCGTCGCCGGTTAAGAATCTCTCAGGTCGGAACTCGTCCGGATTCTCCCACATACTCGGATCCTCCGTCAACCACGCCGTGTAAAACTCCACGCTGGCATCTGCTGGTATCGTGTACCCTCCGAGCTCTGTCTCTGTCGTTGCTGCGTGCGACAGCACGAAATGGCTCGGAGGGTGTCGCCGGAATGTCTCCTTCACCAGCGCAGTGAGATACGGCATTTTCTCGATGTCACTCTCCAACACGACGCCGTTTTTCCCCACGCAGTCCACGATCTCCTTGTACAGTTTCTCCTGAATCCCCTGGTCCATCACCAAGTGGAGCAATGCCCATTCCAACGCCGTCGCGCTGGTGTCAGTCCCGGCGCTGATAACCTCCGATACTAATGTTACCAACTCCTCCTCCCCGAGCCTGCCTCTGCTTGGAACATCCAACCCGAATAAAGAGTCCACGTAAGCAGCACCGATCGGACTCACCATTTCGGAATTCTCGTTAATCTCCCCGTTGCTCTGCACGTAAGCTTTTCTGCTTCTTATCAGGGGCGCGATAAGATCCACTTGCGTTTTTCGCAACTTTTTCGCTTCTTTCACTTCGCGACGAAATAATGGAGTTAGAACGGGCAAGAAATCTGGAAGCTTTGGAAGGGTGATGATCATGACGTCTTTCAAAATGCTTTCTATTCTTCTGATTCGGTTCTCAGTGATTTTGGCTCCAAAACAGAGACATATGAGGATACTACAAATCGTTAGTCTACAGTTGCTCAAGACCTCGACGAAGCCATTTTCATGGGCTTCAGCTTCGATCCTTCTCATGTGAGCCTCCACCGCCCATTTTCTTATCCACGAACATTGCTTGATCCTCAACGGCGTTATCATCTCCGACACCATGTTCCGCCGAAGCGTCCTCCACAGAGGACCGTACTCGGCAGAGTTGATGGCGCATTTCCCCATGCTGAAGATGAGCCTGATCGGCGAGTCAGCTGGTCGACTCGCGAAGAGAGGGCCTCGCTGAATGAGAGCTTCGTGGATCAGGTCGGCACTGGTGACGATGATCAACGTACGTTGGCCCATTTGCATGGTGAAGATTGGACCATACTTTTTCCGCAAATCGCGTACAACGTAGATGAAGTGACGGCGTTGAAGGATGACTTGGAAGAGGTTTCCGACGAGAGGCCAGCCGGGTGGTCCTGGGGGGAGGTTTTTGGGGCCGCCTCCGGTGGTGGACCAGCTGCGCCACCAGTAACGGAGGAAGAGGAAAGCTGAGAGGATCAGAAGAATGTCTATGAGCTCCATCATTTTTGGAAAGACAGAGAGTTGCCTCACCGGCGATGGTTGATGAAAAGACGAATGCAAAGTGTTAACACTTGACAGGCAGAAAGGCCGCTTACAGCTTTTATAATGAAACGATGATTTCCCATTTGGTCAGGGCATTGAACTTCAGTGCTCGTCGACGTCTGTCAGATTTTGAACTGAACGGTCTAGATTTATTAAAATAAAATTTATAAAAATTATAAAATAATTTTAATAATTTTTTATTTTTAATCTAGGTTTAATTTGGCCTAGGTTTAATAACTATCTTGATAGTTAATGTATAATAATTATAAAAATTTTAATATTGAATTAAACCCTCTAAATTATACCTAGATTAGATAAAAAATATAAAAAATTTTATTTTAATAAACATGAAATAAAAATTTATAATAATATTTTAAAGTTGAACCCAAGGATCAAAATGGTCCACGAGCACCAAAGATGAGAGCACTTGGTCAGGGAAAATGCGTTTAATCGGGGATCGTAAATGGTGGAAATCCTAATCTTCAAAATTTAGTCATCCACCTCCAACACACCACCCCCCCCCCCCCCAAAAGAAAAAAAAAAAAAAACAATTTGAATGATGGAGGCGCTCATGCCAATCCAGTTAACAAGGTTTTGACACTGATGGGTATTAAATCTTAATGTGTCAAATACTTACTGGAAGATCGACACTTTTTTAGAAGAGATTATTATTATTTTTAATATGTTTATCGAATCAAATGAATTTTTAAACTTTATTAACTCTATTTTAAAATTTAATAAGTTTCTACCTTCATTTTTAAAAAACACAAAAAAATTATCTTAAATTATTTTTCATAATATTTAATAAGAGCAAAAAAATAAGAATATAGAAATAGTGTATTATCTTATAAATTAAACCAAAATTAATCTTTTCTATGTCTTAAAAATAGGTCAGACAATGAGAGGAGAGAAATGATGAGCAGCGTGGACAAAGCACAGACAACGAGCAATAGCAAACTCGACAACAAGGTGTGAACTTTAGCTTCAAATAAACCAGAACGTGGGAAAAGTAGTGTTGAGAACATGGGTTGAACTTGTAGGCTCAATCTGCAAAAATGTGGCAGGTTAGGTTGAATAAAATGAATTCATTTACATGTAAAGTGATTTTATAACTTGGATTCATAACAGGCTAACTTATGGATTGACGAGTTAGTCATTTTTTCTTTTAAAAAAAATACAATAGAAGTTGAGAAGACAAATCTTTGCTTGCTCGATGGATAGTGACTCTTAACTTTTCATTTAAATTTTAAAATTGATTTTATTAAATTATCTCAAATTCAAAGCATATAAACAGACAAGTGAGTCAAAGAATCAAATTTTAAAAGAACTATAAAAATAACATTAGTAGAACAGATCTTAAATTAGTTTTCAACTTCATACAATATATAAAAAAATTAATATGCCTCCCATGAATTGAAAGTAAATTAATAATTGACTCACATCATTAATTACATAAAAGTGTCGGTGTAGTTGATTCAAATTTTTTGTTACATTAAATAATAATATTATTAGATTGTATGTATAAAAAAAGAATAATAAAATTAATAATCACACCAAAATCAATGAAGTTGGACAATAATAGCAAATTAATAATTTTTTATATTTTTAGTGCTAAAATTCTTTATAACTTATACAACGAGTATGGTATGGAGCACTAGACAATGTCTAATTATGCAATTTCATGATTTAAAAGATATAATTTGTTTGTTAACAAAATTGAATCAAATTATTGTGCATGTTTTGATTATAAAATAAATAAATATGGATGTGATAAATTACATCTAACTAAATTGTGGGTTATGTGATTTGCACAAAGTCTAAAGTGTTCCAAGAAAAAAATTTTGCGTGTTATTTTGATGACCCCTAATAGCTACGAGTGCAAACTTTTATTGTCACTCAAATTATTAGTTTTTAGGAGAAACTATGATGAGGTGATTTTGCAATTTTTAAAATTGAAAAGAATTATAAAAAAAATATGTTTTTACTACACAAAAATACAACTCACCAACGTACAAGTTATGCCAATCCGCCTCGCTAAGCTCATGAATCATTGCAGCCAACCCATGGCCCATAGGTTAGCCTATATTACCACTTCTAAAGAAAAGACATGGGGCTGAAGTTGTTGGCAAGGTTCTTTAGAGAGAGACAAGCAGAAGCCGCAAAGAACAATTTTGAATTTGGGATTTGCTAGGGATAGATTTTAAGAATTTGAAAAATTTCAGTTTTTTTTTTAAAAACCTAAATGAAATCATTTTGAGAATTTGCTAACTGAAAAAATATAATCCAGCCAATATGTTGAGTTATTCAAGTTAATTCCATAACAGTGTAAAGAAAGAATGAAAGAATGACGTGTGTTCCATGATCATGCAAATCATGCATGCACGTTAGTTACAGCGTGAGTTACGCTATTTTGGAAGACAATATATCAGCATCCCTGATCTCGTGTTATTTCATTATTGTAATCCCAGATCCTGTAGATATGATAGTTTAGAGATACGACACTCTTGTATATATATTGTATACCCACAGAGGCACATACTGAACAATATACATAAAAAAAGAGAGCTTCTCTTTTTCTTTATGGTATCAGAGCGGAGGTTCTTTCTCCACATTTCCCTTCATATTTGAGCACCATTCATCAGTAACAGAATGACAAAGTCTGATATCTCTGACTCGCAAGCCACTATGGTAGATGCATCCTCACCATATTACCTTCACCCCTCTGATAATCCAGGTCAAGTATACATCAGTGACCTGTTGAATGAGGGCAACTATATGGAGTGGATCAACGATATGACTAACATGCTACTTGCAAAAAATAAAATCGATTTTGTTGATGGTAGTTTTTCCATGCCCGCCGTCGACTCTCGACACCTTAGTAACTGGATGCGATATAATGCAATGGTGAAAGGGTGGTTGAAAGGGGCTATGGATAAAGATGTTTGAATGAGTGTGCGGTATGCCAAAACGGCTCGAGAAATTTGGTTGGACCTTGGAGAGAGATTCGGCAAGGGAAGTGCTCCAAGGGCCTTCGAACTATGCAAAGCAATTGTACTGTCACGGCAGGAGAATAAACAATCTGTGCCGACTTATTACACAAAGCTCAAAAGCTTATGGGATGAGCTCATGACAATCATGCCATGGCCAAGGTGCTCGTGTGGTAACTGCAAGTGTGGCATCGAGAAGCAGATCATGGAGATGAAAGAGCGTGAGCAGTTGTACGAGTTCCTCATGGGTCTTGATGATAGCTTCAATATTGTCAAGACCCAGATACTCAGCATTAAACCACTACCTCGGCTGGGGCAGGCATATCACCTTGTAGTAGAGGATGAACAGCAGCGTCAGATCTCTGCAATAACCAAACCATCCCCTGAAGCAGTTGCTTTCCTCACTCAAGCAATGCAAAATGGGAAGGATGGCATGGACCGACGAGAATCAAAGAAAGAGAGACCCAAGTGTGCCCACTGCCAGAAGCTTGGCCACACGGAAGATCGATGCTATGATCTTATGGGATATCTACCAGATTGGTGAAAAGGAGGACGAAAAGAGAAGTCAAGTGCAAGCTCAAAGGAGAAACGACATGCTCCACACGCTGCACAGGTCATTGTCAATGAGAGTCCAATACCAGGACTTACCCATGATCAATATGAGCAACTCGTGAATTACTTGAACACTGAGGGGGAGAAACTTGCTACACTGCCCGTCGTCAATATGGCAAGTA
The DNA here is from genome assembly GCF_029017545.1 of Prosopis cineraria. Lineage (NCBI taxonomy): Eukaryota > Viridiplantae > Streptophyta > Magnoliopsida > Fabales > Fabaceae > Prosopis > Prosopis cineraria. Next base: position 23,588 of record NW_026556709.1, read on the forward strand.
CTATATATTTTAACTCCCTTTGGGTTCTTGATTCTGGTGCCACAAAGCACATTACATGTGACAGAAGTTTGCTCGATAACGAGAAGGTGGCCACACATCATCTTCCTGTTCACATCCCAAACGGTCAACGTCTTTCTGTTCACAGCACAAGGAAGATCACTTTGACTAAACATTTGAATCTTAGTCGTGTATTGTATATCCCTGAATTTAAGTGCAACCTCATCTCGGTCAGTAAATTAGTTGAAGATCTTATGTGTTTGATAACTTTTGTTGTTGCTATGGTTGTCATACAGGACTTACATTCGAGGAACCTGATTGGAGTGGCTAGGCGGTGTGGTGGATTATATATTATGGAGCAGCCAGAAAGAAGAGGTGTGGCATTGCATGTTACAAGATCCACAAACTCAGCTTTATGGCACTGGCGGCTCGGGCATCCTTCTGAGGAGAAGATAAAGCATTTACATTTTCTAGCCAATATCAATAAGAGCATAGCTCCTTGTGATTCATGTTTTAAAGCTAAACAGACTCGATTAGCCTTTCCTGATAGTTCAATAAAATCTTCATCTTGTTTTGAATTAATTCATTGTGATGTATGGAGTAGTTATAAGGTCCCTTCACTTTCTGGGGCACATTATTTCCTTACCATCGTTGATGACTATAGTAGAGGGGTATGGGTTTATTTGTTAAAATATAAGTCTGATGTTACGCAATATTTGTCTCTGTTTCTCAACATGGTAGAAACACAATTTGGTGTTCGAGTTCGCAAAATTAGAACAGATAATGGACAGAAATTCCAATCCACCTTGCTTTCACAGATACTCTCAGACAAAGGCATTTTGGTAGAAACCTCTTGTCCCTACACGCCTTAACAAAATGGGGTTGTTGAGCACAAGCATAGGTATATCTTAGAGATGGCTAGGGCACTTTGTTTCCAAGCTCACTTGCCTCTTCAATTTTAGGGCAAGTGTGTTCTCACGGCTGTGTATCTTATTAATTGCTTGCCATCACAGGCAATCTCCAACTGCACTCCTTATGACATTCTCATGGGTAAACGGCCAGATTATTCTCATTTGCGGGTCTTTAGATGCTTAACATATGCCCACAATCCTAGACGCACAGACAAGTTCGATGCAAAGGGGAGACGAGGGATTTTCTTGGCTACCCACATGGTCAAAAGGGGTATAAACTATTTGATCTCACTACTGGGGAAGTCTATGTTTCAAGAGATGTGGTATTCTTTGAAAATGATTTTCCATATTTGCATATACCCAACATTGAATTTAATAATTCTACTACACGTCTATACGGTGATCACCATGTCATTGAGGTTATTGACAATGAGGACACACATGCACCGCCAACGTTGCCTGAGTCTCCTCAAGTAAATCCAGAACCACCAATGATACTGCCTTCATCGTCCACCATACTAGAAGACACTCGTAAAAGTCAAAGACAAAGACGCCCGCCCAAGCATTTGGATAAATTTGATCTCGATTTGCCATATTCCATTTTACATCCCCACACTGCTACGCCATCTCCCTCAGGTACCTTACCTTATCCTATATCTAACTATGTTTCATATGATCGCTTCTCTCCTTCACATAAAGCCTTCTTAACGGCCATTACTACTCACAATGAGCCGAAGTCATTTACAGAGGCACAAAAATATGTCCATTGGCTAGAAGCCATGCAAGAGATTACAGCTTTAGAGCACAATGGCACATGGACCCTTGAGTCACTTCCACCTGGCAAACGAGCCATTGACTCTAAATGGGTCTATAAAATAAAATATAAACCAAATGGTGATATCGACAAGTACAAGGCACGGCTTGTTACTAAAGGTTACACACAACGGGAGGGGATTGATTTTACTAAGACTTTTGCTCCCATTGCCAAATTAGTAACTGTTCGAACATTGTTAGCTGTGGCTGCAAAACGGCAATGGATTGTACACCAGCTAGACGTCAACAATGCATTCCTTTATGGAGACCTACATGAAGAGGTTTACATGAAAATCCCACAAGGTTTCCAAAAGGATGGTGACACAAAGGTCTGCAGGTTACGTAAGTCTCTTTACGGGTTACGACAAGCCTCACAAAATTGGTATGAGAAGTTCACATCCTCACTACTGACCATCGACTTTCGTCCATCAAAGGCGGATTATTCCCTATTTGTGTACACAAAAGGACACATTACCACATATGCTCTTATCTACGTGGATGATGTCTTCCTAGCCAGCAATAACGACAAGCATCTGTCTCAAGTCAAAACCCACCTCCATCGTCACTTTAGCATCAAAGACATGGGGCCTCTTAAATATTTCTTAGGCATCGAAGTTGCTTGCTCACCTGCAGGCTTTGTACTTAGCCAACGCAAATACACGTTGGATATTCTTAAAGATACTGGGATGACCGACTGTCGGCCTAGTCACTTTCCCATGAAACAAAACGTCCAACTTGTTGCCACAGATGACGACGCTAGTACAGACCCTGAGCGCTATAGACGACTCGTCGACAGATTAGTTTATCTCACTATCACGAGACCCGACATTGCTTTCACTGTCACTATACTCAGTTAGTTCTCTCACTCCCCTGCTCAAATTCATATGAATGCTGCTAAATGTGTCCTTCGCTATCTAAAGTCAACACCTAGACAGGGTATTCTTCTCACAAGTTCCGGTAACCTTAACCTCGAAGCATTCTGTGATGTTAATTGGGCAGGTTGCCCTCTCACTAGACGTTCCTGTACGAGTTATATTGTCAAACTTGGTGGCTCGCCCATTTCTTGGCATTCGAAGAAGCAATCTGTTGTAGCACGCTCCTCGACTGAAGCTGAATATCGTGCAATGGCCACCACAGTCAGCGAACTTCTTTGGCTCCGTTGGCTACTCTCTGAGTTGGGTGTACCCTGCCATTCCGCCACACCACTCTACTGTGACAACCAAGCTGCTTTACACATTGCCAATAACCCTGTGTTTCATGAGCGCACGAAGCACATTGAGATGGATTGCCACTTCGTCCGCGAACGTGTCTAGTCATGCGAGATTCGACCACTGAAAGTTTCTAGCACCTCGCAGCTAGCTGATATGTTCACTAAACTCTCGGCCGTGATCGATTGCATGAACTTGTTGCCAAGTTGGGCGTTACTAACCTCCACGCACCAACTTGAGGGGGAGTAAAGAAAGAATGAAAGAATGACGTGTGTTCCATGATCATGCAAATCATGCATGCACATTAGTTACGGCGTGAGTTATGCTATTTTGGAAGACAATATATCAACATCCCTGATCTCGTGTTATTTGATTACTGTAATCCTAGATCATGTAGATATGATAGTTTAGAGATACGACACTCTTATATATATATATATATATATATATTGTATACCCACAGAATGAACAGTATACATAAAAAGAGAGAGCTTCTCTTTTTCTTTACAGTGTCATAAATCAAACCAGTCAAATGAGCAATCCATCAAATTACAAATTGAACTGGCCGGTTCGATTCAGTTCTGCATTCCATATTCTTTAGTCAAAGTGAGATAATATACGGGTGAGTATTAAATCTTACACTGTCAAATAGTCACCATGAAATACCTATAGAAGAGATCGTTATGAATAATTCTTATCATAAATCGCTTTAATGTAGTATTAAAAATTTTTTTAAATATTACTCATACTAAACTTATTAATTATGAAAATTAATATAATGTAAATTTAATTTTTTTTTATTGATGTATAGATAAAACCATCTTTACTTGGTTTCGATAGGATGTAGTTAAATGTGGAAATTAGAGGGAGTAAATCTTACTAGTCATGGCTCAAAAATCAGATACTCTGGGAATGCTAACTCACCTGGATATTTCCAGTTTGGGCGTCCGTGCATGCACCAAATATAGACTGATTGGACGGATTCAGCTTTAATATAATTTTATTTTATATTTTTAGTAACTAAAAATAAATATATTAAAACATGATTTATTATTTAAAAATTATGAATTGAAAATTTTAAATTCCAGACGTTGAAACTTGACGAGGCAGCCATAACATGCAGAGTCTGGTGGCCGTCGCACTCATCCCCCATTTCAGTATATCAAAATTCAAAAGTATGGGCTGGCTGGTGGGCATCACTCATGTCACGATTCACCATATCAGAAGCATCTCCCATCTTGTGCATCACACCATGGGAAAAATAATGCATCATGTCTGTGTTAAATAATAGTACATTTCACTAAAATAATTTAAATTATTTAATTAAATATTTTTTAAATTTATATATTTATAATTTATCTTTTAATATTTAAATATAAAACTTATTTCATGTTGTAATATTTTTTTCTCTTTTTTTAATTTTTCTTCTTTTTTTACTCGAACTTGTACTTTTTTTTTATAGTTTCAAAGATATTAACTTTATTTATTTTTTTTTCTTCTCCTTATCCTTCTCTCTTGCTTTTTTTTTTAGTCTCTAATTTTTTTCATCTTTTATTCTTTCATTTTTTTTCTGTTTTTATCCTTTTTATTGTCTCCAATTGAATGTCTCATGATATCACATTAAATTTCTTATATTAAGTATAGTTAAAGGTAATATATTTTATAAAAATAACATAAGTCATTTAATTAGATATTTTCTAAACTTATATATTTATAATTTATTTTATAATCTTTAGACGTAAGACTTCTTTTATGTTCTAAAACTATTTATCAAAAAAAAAAATAGAAAATTAAAAGGAACAAGAAAGATAGCCTTATGACATTTAAGTTTTACAAGAATGACAGCTAAATTCTTGATAATTTTTTTAAAAAATAAATTATAAATTTAATTTAAAAGTTTTAATTACAAATAAGATATTTAATTTTAAATGTAATTTTTAATTTGCAATTAAGAGTTATGTTTAAAGATGACATTTTATACTGTTTACAATTCTTTTTAGAGTGCTACGTACAACATATCTTTCCAAAAACTTCGAGATGAAAATACTGTCAAAATATTTGTCGTTTTTCAATTACATTTTTATCTTATATATTCAATAATTAATGAGAATATTTTGAATGAATCAATTTAATTTTTTATTTATTACATTTTTTTTATAATATGTTTATTGCATTCAAATGCACAGTTAGAATGATGTGATTTTTTTAAAAAAATAATATTGTGACTATTTTTAAAAAATGTAAATTAGTTAACAATGTGATGGAGAGAATACATTTAAAGTGATATTAATATTAATATTTTTTTTAAAAATATAAAATATTTTTAACTAAATCTCATTACTCAATAAAACAGTTACTTATTTTTAAGCTAATATCATCTTTTATATTTATTTTTATTTAATAAAACAATTTACTTTAAAATAAAAATAAAATAATTTATTTATAAAGGATACTTAAAAAAAATACAATGGCCAGGCTTTCAAACGTTAAAAATAATTTATTTTTTTTAATATTCATCATTTCAAAAAAAAAATCTTTTATTTTCTAACGTAATGGGTGGGCACAATCAAAACAAACTACTCTATTAATTGGTCACATTAATGCCATTACTTGAAGTGAGGGGGTGGGCCCGTTGGCCGCCGCATTGGAAGGGGGAAGAGTAGCTGCACGCATTTATTTGAGGGAGTCTTGCCATTTTATATATTTCTTTTTTTTATAAGTCAAATTTTAAAAATTTTTCTGATTCTTTATATAAATCATTTTTTTATTTTTTATAAATTTTAAAAATATAATTTGAAAAGTACTCTCCGGCAAATACTAAAAAGAAGTACAATAATTTAATTTTTAGAAAAACCTTTTTCATATATCAAATCACTCTATTTTAAAAGAAACAACAAAATTGAAAAATAATTTATTTTCTAAATAAATTATCATAACTAACTCATCTTAATTTTAATAAATTAATTGATTTATAAAAATGATCGAAGGAAATAAAAAATTCCCCAAATTTTTGGCCATTACGTTTCTCTGCTGTAAAGTTAATGTGAGAAAACATAGCGTGATGTGAAAATATTTTGACCGAAAAGACGGATCCAGAAGCAATTGTGGCCAAAATGCAAAATTACATAATAGTGAGTAAGAAAATTAATTTTAACACTTTTTACAAGTAAAAAACTATGTAGTTTTTGCAAACATTTTGTGACATTGTGGGGAAGCAACCTGCATCCCCCACCACCCAAAAAAAAAAAAAAAAATTCCGTCCCTGTTTGCCAGCTTGATGTAAAAATATTGAAAGCCCAGGCAAGGTACTAATAATAAAGACCTCACCATAATCAATATTTTTAATGACACTTGCCAATTATTCTTTTAATTCTATTTATAAATTATTTTTAATATATTTTATCAGTATTAAAAAAATTTAAATCTCATTAACTGTATTTTAAAATTTAATAAATTTTTAATTTTATCCCAAATAAATATACATACTTCAATAATAATTTTGTCTCTCAAATATTTAATGGAGGATAAAGGAGAACATTTGTAATAAAAATTTAATGACGTGACTTATAAATAAAAAAAAAAATTATTCTTTTTTAGCTCTATAAATAGGGCCAAAGAAAGTGCCACACTGGGCAATTGTCTGCATTCGATCAAAGCATGGTGGCCATAATTAATGTTAAATTTGAGCATTTGTGGATAAAAAATTATATACTATAAATTATTTTGAGATTTTCAAATAGCTAAGAACATTCTAGATTAATTAAACATTTTATAATTATAATTTAATTAAATAAATTGGAATGATGATTCTCATTCTAAATGATAATTCACCATGTTGGATAGAAAGGCCTTGGAAGTTAGAACTCGTCCATTAAAATTATATTTTCTTTTTTTCTAAAGATACTGTAGACTCTAAATATTCGAGATAAATTCCAATAAGTTTATTTTAAAAAAAGAAAATATTTTACGTTTTCTAAGAAAAATAATAAAATATTAAAAATTAAAACATTATAAAAATTTACGGATCTTATTAACTTCAAAGAATTTTTCTCTAACATAGATTTTATAGTGTTTTCTTTCATAAACATACAGATATATCCATCACTGAATATGATAAATATAATCAACCATTTTAAGGATATTAATTGTAATATATCTACACAAATTTATGGTAACCACTCCGTCTTCTATACATATTATGGCTGTAATAGTTAGGTCAGTGATACAACGTTGTATATTCATGTGATAGCTAGCTACTACTTAATAAAGATTTGAATATATGGTGCACTGCTGCGTCATGTGTTTTTCATACAGTGATCGAATGATTAGAGATGATACTTGATAGTTGATGGGACTTTATGAGCCTGTTTGTTTTTTTTTTTATTTCAAAAACTGTTTTTTACTTTTAAAAATAAAAAAAATATTTAAATAAGTGTTTTCATTTTAATTTTTTAAAACTGTTTTCATTTTTTATTAAAAAAATAAAAATAATTTTAAGTTATTTTCATTACATTTTTCTTATTTTTAAAATACACTACATTTGATTATTGAAAATTATAATTACCTTAACTAATTTTTATTATTAATTACTTATAACCATCACTATCAGTTTATTTTTTTTATAAATTTTTTTAATTGATATAACTAAACATATTTTCATTTTATTTTAGTTTTAAAAAACAATTGTAAAAACTATATTTATTTTATTTTAAAAACAATTGTAAAAACTATATTATAAAATAGTTTACAAAAATTAGAACAAAAACCAAACAAGCTCTAAGTTTTAATTTGGTGGCCCAAAATAGAGGAGGAGGAAAATACTTGTTATCAGGACTCTGGTTTCTTTCTCTTAATCTCAACATTAATTGAGATTACTCTTTTCATTTATAAAAACAAACATGTGGTCATTCACAAAAAAAAAAAAAAAAAAAACACGCGTGGATGATAGTGGCCTTGAAGTGCTTATTGCGTTACCCTCTTTGCACGACATTATAGAGCATCTTATAAAAATTTTGCTTGGTTAAAAATATAAAATATTAAATAATTTTTATAATTATTTTTTAACTATATCTATACTTCATTTATTACATTTATAAAAAAATAATTTGAAATTTTAATTTTATTATCAATATTTATATATGATATTTAATGACAGTATAATTAAAAAAATACAATTTTTTTAAATTAGATTTGGACTAACATTTTTTGAACCGTGAATTAGTTATCAATAACTTATATGTAGTTTGAAGGGAGTGTATACCATTTTAATAATGAGCCATTTTATACATATAGGTTTGTATCATGTTAATTGTTTTTAAGTTTTCTTAATAAACCCGTAACAACTTAATTTCATTCAACATCAAAACATCATTACGCATCTTCTCAGTATTTAGGCTTTTCTCAAGCTTTTACTCTCTCGGGTTTATTACATCTGTTATTTTAAGAAGAAAGTATTTATATTACATGTCATTTCAGACTTTCAAAACAACATCATTTAATGACATTTTCTCTTGTTATCATTAGAGAAACATACGTTAGAAATTTTTTTTAAATAAGAATCAGAAATAGATATAATTATTATGGATTTCAAAAATTTTGAAATTTCATTCAGTTTAGAGGGATAAAAGTAAAATAAATTTTAACTATAAAAAATTAAAGTATCCTTCATTTTTATGTAAATCACTAATTGTTAATTTTTTTACTTACTTGTTAATTTATCAATACCACTTGTAAATTAAATTTGGTTTGACAGATAAACATAATATTAATTATTAATTTATTAACTTTATTTCTTAACTTACTAAAATGAGTTGTAAATTACTAACAACTGAATCAAAATTTTAAAATTTTTTGAAATCCACCGGTAACTATGTCATATCCCATCCTCATAACCTTATTTAACATTCTCCCCATATGTTACTCGAGGCATTAAAATATACTGAAAATAACTGAGTCACATATTGACATAAAGCGAATCCTCCATATGACGAAAAGGTATACGAGCATGCGACATTAATATA
>NW_026556710.1:0-32531 GCF_029017545.1 Prosopis cineraria
AGGGGGTAAGGATATGTGTGTGTGGAATTGGGTGCAAACCAAATCCATATAGTCGAGCTGGCACTATGGGACATCCAGTGCAACATTATATTCAGGCTAATACCATGGGTCATTCAGTATAGCATTATATTAAGACTATTATCATGGGACATTTCGGGCAGTCTGGCAACTCTCTAGTGCCCGTTATGGTGTTGTTAAGAGTTAACAACACCTTTATCACAAGTGTGTGAGATAAGGGAAACTATAGTCCAAAGGTGGGATAGATAGATTACCTTTGGATAGGTGTTTCTACCACCGAAAGTGTGCTTAAGTCAATATGTGATTGACTCATTAGAGCCTATGGTTTTGTGTCTGGGAGCTTTGGAGGATCTGTGAATAGATGATCATGCTAGTAAATGCGACTGTGTGTAAATGTTTTAGAAAAAGAAAACTATTATATGTTGATATATATATATATATATAAATTAATGTTTGTATGAATGTATGTTTTAGTTGTTTACTTTCATGCAATTATTTGTGATAATGGCCATTAATGAGCTATATTGTTTATTGAGATTTTGATCTCACCCATGGTTATTTACATTTTTCAGTTTCTAGTGTTAGTGTGCCAAAAGGAAAGAACTGGGCTAAGAATAAAGATCTCTCAGTAAAGCCTTATAAGAATTGGTGTAATGACTTAAAGAGATGAGTTGTGGTTGTATACATGTATAAGTTTCCATAGGATTTAGGTACGTATGCATATTATTGTGAATGTTGGTGTGTTTGGTGCTTTTGATTCCTTAGCCTATTGTGTATATGTGTGTGCATGGTGAAAATGATCGCGTGGGCTAGTGGATGAGTATATGAGTATGTAGAAATGGAATGTGTGATGTATGTGTAGAATTTGGCCATGGATATTGTAATCTCATCCTATATCTGCTCGATATAAGATAAAATTAACCAAATCACCACACTAATCACAACAATTGGTAATAAAAAATTTTATTTGAAAAGCTTGGGCTTAAGACTCGTTTTTCAAAATTATCAAAATCATAAACAATTGAATAATGTGCAGTGGACACGACCCATTAGCATTCATAACATAAATTGCATGCATTTAAAACAAAAAACAAGGTCTGACTTTAGGCTATGTGCTGTAGTGGATTGCACATATATCGCGGCATGTGGCACAGAACCACAAGCCTAGACCTTCACTGTGTCATGTACTGTGGCATGAGAGACCATGCACTGCGGTGTGTTAGTCTAAAATTGCTGTTGTCATTTGACAACACAAATGATGAACTTTCGGCGTGCGCTGTTTTCACATATGATGTTCAATCAAAGTGATTCAAGCGCCCACATGAAGCTTATCTAGCTAATGAGATAGGTTTGGATATGATCTAATGGTGTGATCAAAATTTACACACCTAAGTGTAAAAAGTCACTTTTTATAAAAACTTCATGCACTCAAGTGCTTAAATCGACCCTATTGTCTCATTAGACCACACAAGGACTTGTACTAAGCCCAAAAGGACCTATAACACCTGATTGACCACAATATATCACATATATACACATATATTAAAATTTGACCCCTCAACGATCAATTTTCACATTTCTCAACTTTTCACAATTTGTCACAATTTGGCCCACTTGGCCCTTCTCACTATAGTTCCACCACAAATCCACTACTTTACATATTCACCATATATATACTACTACAATCTTAGCCTAGTTAACTGTTTCACTATATATATACACATATAGGCTAAGATTTCACAAAATTCACTATATTTCAATAAAACACAACTCAAACATGCATGCAATCTCCTATGACAACTTATATACATAATTTCCCCTAAACACTCAATTCATTACACAAAATCAGAGCTTTCCATGACAATAAAACTACTAAGCTAGTCCAGACTCTTTTACCTTGCCTTAATCACTGCTCTGTCTTGTAAAAATATAACCATGGATGTGAGATAAAAATCTTAGTAATGGAATAACTCACTATTATTAACTATTTCTTATAGAAACTTAAATCACTTATAATGTATAACCAAAAAAATTCATTACACAATCTCTTACTTTCCATGGCAACAATACTACAATACCAGCCCGACGTCTTTTCCTTTGCCCGGCTCACTACTTTGGCTTGTAAAAATATAACCACAGCATGAGATAAAAATCTCAATAATGGAATAACTCACTACCACTATAGCTTATCACAAGCTTCCTTTCTGAACTTAAATGCATGATATGCCAATCTACACACAATTGGCACAATCAATTATTTAGTTTAAATTGACTAAAACTACTCAATTACTACTTATGATTACATTTAGCCATCTATTCTTTTCCATTTATCCTTTTTATGTCCATTACTACTTGATTACCTCTTTACATCACCTCAACTAGTTTTATTTCATTCAAACATGATTTTCACCCTATTCCCTTCTTGATTTAGGGCTAAATAGAGCCTACGACTTTAAAGCTCTATCATTTAGCTCTAAACTAGTCATAAAGTTCTAATTTAACTTCTAAGAATCTTTTTATTACTATTGGGTAAGAATCAAAACCCTTGAATTTTACTAATTCAATTTCTCTATAACTCATATTTAGAGAAAGTAAGGGTTGTATGTAGCTTACTCGATAAGTTACTAATCAGAAGTGCCTTCTAATGCTCTGAAATGGCTTGCCCTAGTACACCACAGCTTCCTCCCCTCTCCTTCTCTTATGTTTGTAATTTTTTCTGTTGAACTTCACCTAAATTTCACGACTTATGGGGTCATTTTCTGGTCCATGCACCACGGTGTAGATAGCATCTGTTGCAGCGTGTGGCACAGTGAGAAGAATTCTTACCACGCGTATGTGCTTTGACTCAAAATGCAATCCTCTCACCCGTATCTGTTTATTTAACATCTTAATAAGTCAAAGCATGACATTGTCACTCAAAACCTTAATTACTTCACAATTACCAATTTACCCCTAATTAAAAACTAATTGCAGGATTAGGAAATCAGGATGTTACAAATATGAATGAAACTGAGAAAAATAGAATTATGCCCAAAGTGTGTGAAATAGGCAGTTTACAAGCCAAATGTGTTTATACATGTAATTTAGTATACATAATTGCTCAATCAAGAATACATCATCCATTTGGATGTGGTTAAGGCCTTGGAAGTGGCCAATGACTTATTGTTTCAAATGGTGATGCTCAAGTGGTGAATTTTGACTTAAGATGGTCAAAATGCCCTTAGGTATTCAACTTTTAATTGAAATGTTAGATTGATATAAAACTAGTATCATTGTTAGATTAAAAGACAACCTTCGTGTGAGCACTTGAATCACCCTAACCGGACATTGGATGCGAAAATGGTGCACGTTTGAATTTCACACCAATAAATTGCTATTTGACAGTAGATATGGTATGTGCGTCGTGGCGATGAGTCAATGTGTGTCAACATGCCGTAGCATATGGCACAGAGTGTGATGTTAGTGTCTCTGTGCCATATGTCATAGTGCATGTGGCACGAGTTGCGACATATCGTAAATTTATGAAAATTTTAATGTTTTGAGTTGGTACCCTTGAGTTTTATTTATTATTGATTTTATGCTTCCACTGTGTATTGTTGTTTTGAAATAAATTAAACTATTTTTTATAAAGAGATTTCTAGAATTATACTTTGGGATGCCAAAATTTCAAAGATGTTTTAAATTGGTGAGTAGATTTAGTGGAAGGTTGAATGGTAATGTCAGTAGGGCATTACATTAAGCCTCCTTTGGGGTTGCCTAATAGGTTTAGCACTATCTTTTAAGAAAATTTTGTGTTTGAAAAAATGTGGATCAATCCCAGGAATATCAGCCAAAGACAAACTAATAGCAAGCATGTTACATCTAAGCACATCAAGTAAAGCATGCTCTTCTTTTCTAACAAGAGAGTTATAAATAATAAAAGGAAGTTTCTCATTCTCAAGAAAAAAAAGCATATTTCAAGTTGCTTGATAATGGCTTTTGCTTCAAGGTAGGAGGTTTAATGCTTGATAGCACCAACTTGGTGAGTTCCAAGCCTCTATGTATCTCAGCCGCCACACCCTTTTTGTAGGGTACAATTGAGTTTGCTCCATTTGTAAGCTTCTTCAACTTGGCCTTTACTTCTTTATCTTCATCCTCAAGCAATGTCAAAGTAGCCATGGCTTTGTCCTTCAAGCATGCATAATCAACCTCCAATATCTCAAGAAGGCAAGCCATATCAAGTTCAAGTAGAGGTTGATCATGTAATTTGACCACAAACATTTTGTAACACCTTTATTTTCTAACTCTGAACAAACTGCTAATTGAGGGTAGATTAGTAATTAGTGAGTTATTACGATCTTTGATGACAAATTGGTATTTTGACTCTTTGGAGTATTGAATGAGTAGATATGAGTGGAAGGATCTTGTTTTGAAGGAGATGGATAGGCATGGTGAGGATTTCCCTCATTATGCCATATGCCACAAGTGCACAGTAGAAATGTGATTGATAAGTATGTGGAAGCTTATGAGTTTTAGAAAGGAAAGGAGAGAAACATAAGAGAGAGAGGGGGGAGAAGCAAAAGAATCTCTACTAAGTAAAGAAATTTTCAAGCCCTGGGAGACATTTTCTACCAATAGCTTACCGGGTAAGTTTCGTACCACCTTTAGCTTTAATTCTATACTAATTTCTCTTAGTATAAGTTATAAAGAAATTGAATCAGTGAAATTTAAGGGGTTTATTTCTTACCCTTTAGTAATAAAAAGGTTCTCTGGAATCGAATTAAGGTTTTACGATTAGCTTTGAGTTAAATGATAAGCTTTGGAGTTGTAACCATAATTAAGCCCTAAATTGGTGATAAAAAGGAATATAAATTATGAAGAAAGTATGTTGGGATTGATATAAATAGTGTAAAGAGATGATTAGGTTGTAAGCGATTTAAGTTGGTTAAGTGAAAGGGAATGAATGGCTAGATGAGGTTTTAAATGATAATTAGTGCTTATGGTCAATTTGATTAATTATTTAAATAGTGCTAATCATGTGTAGATTGTTGTATTGTGTGTGTGACTTGAGAAAGGAAACATGGGGGGATATTAACAGTTAAGGGAAATCCACAGGTAACCCTTTCTTGTTGGAGAATTTAATTTCCTTAATACCTATTGAGGTGTGGTGCTGAAGATTATCTCCTTGTGCCCAAGTGGGGTGCGATGTTGGAGATTTGAGCTTCTTAGCATTTGTGTGATGTAATGTTGGAGTAACAAAACCCTGATCATTATGTGTGATAAGGGAAACCGTAGTTCTGAAGTGGGACAGAATGCCTTTAGCTGGGTGATTCTACCACTAAAGGTGCACTCAGGTCATGAGTATGTATTGGCCTAATAAAAGCCTATAGTTTTGGTTAGGGTGATATGAAAGTTTGGATGGTAGTTGATCATGCTAGTCATAATGATTTGTTATGGAAATAGTTTTATGAATTGAAATTATATTATATGCTTTATTTGACAACTTATATGCAATAATTGCTTATAGTTACTTGTGATAGTCAATAGTAGTAAGTTATTTAGTTACTGAGGTTATTATCTCATCCTGTGGTTACATTTTTACAGGTCAAAGTAGTGAGCTGGGCAAAGGGAAAGATGTTAGGCTGGCATTGTAGTGCTATTTCTGTGGAAAGCAAGAGATTGTGTAATGAATATGTTTTGGTTATGCATTGTAAATGATTTAAGTTGCCATAAGAAATCATATGCATGTTTTAAATTGTGATAAGTAGTGATTTTGAGAATCTTAGCCTAATATGTGTGAAACTATGATATGTGTAGTGAATCATGTGACATGGGCTAAGATTTGACTGAAAATATGATGTGAATGTGCATGAGGTGACTTTTTGGTCAAATATGTTAACTTAATGGAACTTAGCACCATTGTATGAAAAAGTGGTGAAGTGTGTCTATGGGCTAAGATTATTTTATGTGTGTATATATGAATATGTTGATAGTAGTAAACTTATAGTGAAATTATGAGTTGAGTGGCCAAGAAAGTGCTTGTGTGTGAAATTATGAAAAATAGGCCCTATTGCTATGAAATGGATAATTTAGTAACCGAATCTTGATGTGTGTATATATGTGTCATTATTGTTGGTCAATCAGGTGAAAATGGTCCTTTTGGACTTGGTTATAGGTGCAAAATGGCTTAATGAGACAAAGTGTGCGATTTGAATGCTTTAGTTGTTGAATTTTTTAAGAAAAGTAACTTTTTACACCTGAGTGTCCCAATTTAGATTGGACCATTGGGTCATGTCCAAACTTATCTCATTAGTTAGCTTATGAAATAAGCTTCATATAGGCGATTGAAACATTTTGATCAGAAATCATAAGAAGAAACAACGCATGCTGGAAGTTCATTTTCGTAAACTGTCAAATGATAGTAAAATATGTCATTGTGTCATAGTACATGGCATAGATAGGGAGCACAAGGCTCTATGCTACATGCTGCAATGCATATGGTACACGTTGTGGTGCATGTCCTTTTTTCTGGCCTTATTTCTTATGTTTAAAACTATGCGTTAGGAGTAATGAATGCAAGAATTATTTTTCACTGTGTATTACTCTGATATGTGTCTAATTTTAAATGATTTTGAATAGAAAGTCTTGGGTTTCCAAGCATTTTAAATAATTATCTTTGACTCTAATTTGGTATATGATATGGTGATTTCGTTAACCCCTTCTTATACTAAATATGTGGTGACTACAGTTTGGTAAGGGAGGAGGTTGCACTTTCCACCTATATGATAATAAGAAACAATACCTCTCTCAAGGCCAAGTGAGTCAAGAATAACACCCATATCAACATCATCAAAGAGAAATAATCATACTTCTCATAAGAGGAACATGTGTACCCATCAATGCAAAAACAAGGCAATGAAAGAGATGCAAGAGGATAAGAGTTAAAAGGCAAAGCATTTGTCAAAACAACATCTAAAGCATCTTTAACAACAATTTCAATAGCACTCACACTTAAGAGGGAGTAATCCTTATAAGGATGCTTCATAGATTTATAAATATTACAAGTAATCGAATCCTCACCACACCTCAAGGTAAGTATCAAATTATCAATTAGAGTACAAGTAGTCCTCATAAATGTCTACCAACTATCAAAATATCCTCCCCACTACTCTCTTAATACATGTCAAGCACATAGAAATCAATAGAGAAAGGCATAACCAACCAAAACATCATTTACTTTACCATGTGAGTGCCTTAGTATCCTATCAACTAATTAGAAAATCATTTTTGTAGAGTGCATGTAATTCAAACCATGGGTTTTATAAATAGATAAAGGCATCACATCAATCGCAACATCTAATCAATAGAAGTATGTGAAAATTGCAATTCACCAATTTTGCAATGAATTGTAAATGATCTTGGATCTTCACATTTAATTGGGAGTTGGGGTTTCATTATAAAACTAATCAAAAAGAAAGTTGCACCATAGCATTTGGAGTGAATCTCCTTTTATTAGTACAATAATCTTTCAAGAACTTAGCATACTTAGGTGTTGAAAATTATGCCCTAGGCCCAATCATTGTACTATGCACATTGCTATTTAATGAATTTCTCTTTTATTGTCATATCAATTGTGTGACATCCCGAATTTCTAATCTTACATTAATGATTGATTAGGGATGAATTAGTGATTTAATATGGGATTAGGCTTCTAATTGGTGAAGTGTTATATTAACTCATTGGTATGTTATATGAGTAGATATGAGTAGAAGAGTGATATTTCGGAGCAGAGCGTGTGAGCATAGTGAGGATTTCCCTTACTGTGCCACTCATTGAGGGTGGTGATAGTTGCACCGCGGTGCATGGAGCAGAAATCAGATTAATAGGACATGTCTAGCTCATGGAAAATAGAAAGGAGAACATGAGAGGAGAGGTTTGGCATGGAGAAGAGCTAAAGGTGTGTTAGGGCAAGCTAAATTAGGAGCA
Organism: Prosopis cineraria; assembly: GCF_029017545.1. Classification (NCBI taxonomy): domain Eukaryota; kingdom Viridiplantae; phylum Streptophyta; class Magnoliopsida; order Fabales; family Fabaceae; genus Prosopis; species Prosopis cineraria. The sequence continues at coordinate 7,984 of NW_026556710.1, forward strand.
AGGATGGTGTTTCTGACTTTTTACTTATCGGGCAAGTCACGTATTGCCTTAACCTCTGAATCTACTCTATTTTCTCTTAGTTCTAACTAGTGAGAAATTGAATTCGGGAGTTTTAAGAGTTGATTTCTTACCCAATAATAATAAAAAGGTTCTTTGGAACTAAACTAGTGCTTTATGACTAGTTAAAGTCAAAACGATAAAGTTTTGAAGCTATAAGCAAGAATTGCCCTAATCTAGAGAGAGAGTGGTGAGAGAAAATTGCTAGAAAATGTTAAATCTTGAAATGAGGGGTGATCAGTGGTAATGCGTATAATCGAGTGTGAAATGTGGATTTAATAGCGATTAAGTATTTAAATGTGATAATTGACACTTTTAGTCAATAGAGGAATTGACTCTGAATGCCAATTATGTGTAGATTATAGTATGTGACACACGAATTATGAGAGAGGAGCTTGAATAGGGTTGAAGTTACATGGGTAACCCTTTCTATCGAATAGAAGGGTTGAGATAACCATATAGTTTATTATGTTTATGAACTATTATAACTGTATAGAAGTGAATATCAAATAATAAATTGTGAATTTTTGAGTTTTATGCATGATTGTTATTGAAATGGTTTTTAACATGAACTTTGCATTGTGAAATGAATTTGAAAAGTTATTGATTTCAATGGATATATAGATATATGATATGGAAGTATTTATGTTGTCAAAATGTGTATAAGTAGTGGAAATTGTGAAAGAGCATGATCATAGGGGGTGGGAGTTCGCCCAGGATATGTGGGGTTGTGTGTGTGTGGACATATGTGAGTGAAAAATCTATATGGTTGAGCTGGCACCATGGGACATCTGGTGCAGCATGATAGGGCTGTTACCATGGGTAATCCGGTATAGCATATTATGAGAATGTTACCATGGGACATCCGGGGAGTTAGGCAACTCCTTAGTGCCCGTTAAGGTATGGTTAGGAGTCAACAACACCTCTATCACAAGTGTATGAAGAGGAAAACCATAGTCTACAGGTAGGATAGATTACCTTTGGTCGGGTGTTTCTACCACCAAAGTGAGCTCTGGTCAACAAGTGTTGATCTAGAAGAGCTTATGGTTTCATATCAGGGAGCTTTAGAGGATCGGTGAATAGTCGATCATGTTAAGGTGTAAAAGTATTTGAAATGTGATTTATATTTGAAAGTGATGATTTAGTTTTGATATACTACATATATATGCTATATGATGTTTTTAGTTACTTTGGCATGGTTATTTGTGGTAATAGACATTTAATGAACTATATTTGGTTATTGAGATTTTTATCTCACCCATGGTTAATTACATTTTTTTCAGGTTCTGGTACTACTAGGTTAAAGGGAAAGGATATAGGCTAAGTTGATATCTCTCACCTAAATCCTTGTAAGATATGGTGTAATGAATTTGGTTGTTATTAGTCTTGTACACTGATAGGAAATTAGTCACTTATCCTTAAAATTATATTAAAGCTAACCCTAATGCAATATAGAGCCAACCCTAGATCATCTCCCAAGGAATGGTTTTAAGTCTAATTGAAAGTTATCTAGTGAAATAAATCAACCAAAGTTTGTAGGAATTTAGTTACCTAGCTAATTTTCTAAACTAATTACCTAATGTGCAAGTAATTAAAATGCTAGTGAAAGTGAGTGAAATGAACTTCCCTTTTCACAATAATGGAACCCTAGAGATTAGTTGATTTTGGATTCATTATCTTCTCATGATTAGGCTAAGTTTAGCTTCCCTTTCCTCTTGACTAAAGCTGTCATGACTTAAGAAAATTATCCAAAGCCAATTAACCTAATTAGCCAACCTCCCTAGGTCTTAGATTAAAGTCCCTAGTTCAATTAACCAATTGGTGAAGACATTAGCCAAGTGATTCACTCAAAATCCTCTCTCAACAGCCATGGTCAAACACATAAATTGAGCAACCACAAGATTATGTCAAGCTACTCAACAACACAAGCATTAACACCACAAGATTATGCAATATTAACACAAGAAATTCACTAATTGAAAAACACAAGATTATGTGCCAAAAAAAGAGTGGCAAAATTCAGTCATGGCTGTCCAAGGAAGAAATTAAATGAAACAATCCTCTCTCTTTATATCAACATCAAATTCAAATTAGAATTTATAAGCTAAGATGATTAAACCCTAGATTAAGGAATCTAACCATCTAGTAAAAAGAGAAGAGGATAGGAAACAAAAGAACTTAGCCTATTTGAAGCTCAAGACTCATCCTCCATCTTCATCTCTCTAGGATTCCACAAAGAAACTTAGCCAATCTTCATCTTCAAGAACCCTAGTGATTGCTTGTGAAGGCCAAACTCCATAGCTCTTGAATGATGGAAATGAGCTTCAATCCTTGTGAAAATAGAAGGGATGGAACGAAAATGAAGAGAGGAGAAGAATGGTATGAGTTTTGTGGAGGTTTGGTGGCTGAAAATGGAGGTTAGGGTGCTGGAAAATGAAGAACAAAAGAGAGAAAATGAAGAACACTATGAACAAGAGAGAGAGAATGTAGAAGATGAATGAGATGAGTGTTGGATCCCATTTGGGGTTTAAAATGGCGTGCTCCTTGGTGTTTCCCATCAGCTGAAGCTTAGTAAAAAAGAATTAAAATGTAAATGGGAGCTTTGTCACACTTGCAAGGTGGCAACTTCCTATTGGTTTGTAGATGATTCCAATGTGTGCCTAATTTCCCATGTGTCATCCACATCATTTCAGCTGATTTAATCCCTCAAAATAATCATAATTCACGTGCAAACCATCAGCCATTGACCTCAAGGAGTGTTGACCTCAATTGCCCAATTGATGTACAAGTCACATGCGACCTATGTCACATAAATCACATAATTCAATTAAATAGCATATGATATAATAAAATCTAATTCATGTCCAGAATTAAATTCATAATTAGAAGGGAAAATTTATCAAATTAACTAAGTTTCAGGCTGCACAAAATTATATAAAAAAATTTCCATACAAAGGCAAACCAAAAACTAGGACAAACTAAGACACTTAAAAAAGTGTTAAATTTTTTAGTTAATTACTCCCAAACTAAAATAAGTTTTAAAAATATAATTTCACCACTCATCAAATGGACATAAAATGCACTTTGTCAATTTTTCTTGTACATTTTCTCAAAAGTTCATTTTTTGGACCAAAATGCCCCTAGTGCACTGAACCTAGAAACTTAGGCAAAATTACAAATCCAATGCAATATGTGCACTTGAAGGTGATAAATCATTAATAAAAGGGTCCTAATTGACAAATAAAAGTGGGTAACAAATGTGTTTTATCATATACATATAAGTTGCCATAGAATTTGTACATGTGTATAAGATATGATTGTGGTGTGTTTTTGAACTCCCTAGCCCTAGCACATGTGTGAAAGATGAAATGACTGGATAGGCTAGTGGATGGATGTAATTATGTATGAATATGAGATGGGTGGAGACTATATGTAGTGTTTTGGCCATATATGAGATTAAAGAAATGAAATGTGAATTTAGGCCAAAGGGAGAAATGGGTGATTTATAGGCCAAATTTGTGTATGTGTGTCATATTGTGCATGGATATGGTTAATTAGGTGTGTTTTGTTTATTTGGACTTGTTAAGGCCCAGAAAGTGGCTGATGATAATTGGTTTCGAATTGAGACACTTAAGTGACAAAAAATTGACACAAAATGATCAAAGTTCACTTTAGTGTCCAATTTTTGATAGAAATATCAGATTGGGATGAAACTAGTGTCATTAGATAGATTTCAAAACAAGCTTCGTATGGGCACTTGAACCATCCCAATCGGACTTTGTATATCAAAATGGTGTGCATTTGAATTTCATATCAGAAACTGCCATTTGACAGCAAATTCAAGTGTGTGAGCTACGGTGCATGTACTCGCATGCCATGGCGCACGGCGTAGAGCGAGCGACTGTGGCCTCTGTGCCACATGCCGTGGCACATATGGCATGAGCCGTAGTGCACAATGCCAATTTTTGCTTTATTTTTCAGCAATGCACATATTTTCTAGATCCTTGAGGCACATAGGTTATTACTTCTACTATGTGTAATAAGATTTATATTTAAGTGAGTTATAAAATTATTTTTGAAATTTTTTTATCTGGGATCCCAAAACTCAATAATTTTAAAAGTAAATAATTTTGATTTGATTAGTAAGATTGTAGTGGAGCATATGGTAATGTACTAAGGGCATTACAAATTGCATGTTCACTATGATAACTATATCCTTGGACAAACTATAATGGTTGTCCTTAATGTCCCTGGTCAGTTATCTATGAGGGATCGTTGATGAAATAAGACTAGTATGACTTTGATTAATTATAGAGATATAAATCAAAGTTGTAGGCAATTGAAAGAGTATAAGAAAGCTGTATAGTATAAGCCATAAGTTTATCTAATACGTAACCATATCACTAAGCCTTTTGACCTGAGATCATCATGGATTCCTACATGATGTCTATTGAATTTTGACCTAATCAAAAGTTACCTTTAACTGGGCGATCATAAAGGCTATGATTGAGTTTAGTGATATTCATGAAGAGGAATATGAAGTGGTCAAGATGGAATTTGTCCTTTATGTTAATTAAGAGATATTACTGGGGCCCTTAATAAGTAAGACTGAGAAAATGTATGGCCATACTATAATGAAAAGGGTTTTTTTTTCATTATTATGTCAATCCCCTTAAAGATCGAGAAAGTAATGCTTAGGTAAAGGAAAATGATGATTCAATGTCTCACACTTGACCAAAATATCATGTGACAAAAGGGATTTGATACGGTCACATATTAGGTTGCATCAGATCATTGATCCCTTTATGAATTGGGTAGTTATAATGTCTTGCTAGAGGTCACTTGTGACTTGTGGGCTAATAGTGTAATTAGGCTACTACCAACTTCATGTGAGCCTACAGGGTCACATACAAGAACAACCCAACTCGAGCTATAATATCAAAGTTTATTGAATTTAGAATGTGTCTAGATTCAATGAATGTAATGCTTTTCTAAGGTAAATGAATTATATATATATATATATTTGAATATTTATTTGATAAATATTTATATAATATTTATATGAAATATAAAATCCAAAATATAATTATATATATTTTGAAATATATATATATATGTATATGATATATAAAATTTAAAATATAATATAACATATATATATATATATATTCAAAAAATATATATACATATATGTGCATTTTCGTGTATGCATATATATATATATAATATAATATAATATAATATAATATGTATATATGATATTATATATTGTATTACATTACATTATATTATATTGTATTAGTTTTAAATTTCATTCTATATGATAGATTAAATTTAATAACTAACATGATATGAGATAATATCATGTCGGTTCTATAATTTAAATTTATAAGATAAATTTAAATTAAATATGATATTATAGATTTTATTTATGAGATAAATTTAATTTATTTTTTATTGGCTCTTCAATATAAAGGCAAAAACTCTAATATATATATTATAGATTGGGACATGCTTCACATAGTTTTAGAGGGAGTCAAAGAAGTTTTGATGGCAAAACACATTGAGAGCCGCAAAAAAAAACCTTAGAGAAGAGGAGTTTAATGTTTAAGAAAACAAACCGACATTTCAAGAGCTAACACACTGTTTGAGTTGAAAGCTATTCGTTTGGATACTGGTAGAGGAAGCAGATCTACATTGTTAGCTCTTAAGATCCAATTACTTATAGACAACATGTGAGGAGCTTGAAATTAAAATGTAATTCTTCTATCCACCTTGCCTTAAATGAGTTTATTTGGTTCATATCAGGATAGGGATTTAAATTTTTAATCTTCTGTTGCACCTCCTTATCCAACATTAGGGACATTTTTCACTAAATCAAGAAAAGGTACATTCACATGAATTTTATTAAATAGCTTATAAACCTCACTGTCTTGTCACTTTTCTTTCCTTGGCATCCTTATTGCTTAAGAGAAAGGTAATCTCTTCATCAACTCAAGCCTTTACTTCTCCTCTTCCTCCTTGTCCTTCATCTTTTTCTTGGAGGCTTTCTCCTTATTTAGTACAAGGTCATTGATTGGTTTATCTACCTTAGCCGAATAGGTATGCTTTTCTTCCTTAGTTGGAGGTTGCTCACAAAAAATCTCTTCAATGGCCTCATCATCCTCACAACAAAAGGGTACACTATTAGTAACAAAAGGAGTAAGGTTAGAAGTTGTAACATGAGGCTCAACCTTTTGAAGCATATGTTTGGCCTCCTCTTCTTTTTGGCCTTAGTTAAATGATTCTCCCACTTCCTTTCCACTTCTCAATGTGATGGCATTAATATTGACCTTAGGATGAGCCATAATATTACTAGGAATTGTGGGGTTCTTTGCTTGATTTGCACTAAAAGTGTTAGCAAGAGAAGCCAATTGATCAGTAATAACATCTTTTAGAGTATCAAATTTAGCATTCATTTCATTACTCAAGACATCAACCTCACTAGATCTAGAAGGGGAAGTAGATTCAATTGGGACTATTTGCTTATGATGGGAAATATTAGGATTGAAAGACTTACCTCCTTGACCAAAATTAGAGCTTGGTCCACCATGGATGAAGTTTCGGCCTTATAAGTTAGAGGGCCCTCCTCTTTAGTTCTCCTCTTGCAAAGTATTCCTTTTATTGGCATAAGAAAAATTTGGATGGTTCCTCCAATTAGGATTGTATGTGTTTGAATTCATCCTTGATTTTGGAATTGCCTTTGACCATATTGTGGTCTCCCAAACATGGCATCACTTGCTCAACTTGATAAGGGTAATTAAATTCAAGATGCATAAGGGAATCACAAATGATATAAGAATAAGGGACTAATGCGTTAGACATACTAACATTATGAACTTGGCCATGAGATGTAAAAAACATAGGAGCTTGTGAAACATGTAAAACACTAGCATGGTTATAGGATGATGCATTAAAATTAGGATTAGAAGGTGCAAGCAATTTTTCAAGTTTCAAAGAAAGTAAGTTGAGTTGACTCTCATTACTCACCCCATATATAGGCCTCCTTTTCCAAGGTGAGTACTCCCCACTACTTATGACCATCTTCTCTAAGAGCTCCCAAGCTCTCAAGGAACTTAAATCTACAAGACAACCCCCACTAGCGGCATTAAATTGACTTAATCCCTAGAATTGAGCCCATCATAAAAGTATTGGAACAAATTTTCACTTATAATACCAAGTTGAGGGAATTTAGCCAACAGCCCTTAAAATCTATTCCAATACTCATATAATGTCTCATCTTCCCCTTGTAAAACACTATAAATGCTTTTCTTGAAACTTGAAAATTTAGAATTGGGGAAGAACTTTTTGAGGAACAAACATATCAATTCAACCTATGTATGAACCCTAATGTATAAAGGGTAGTCAAAAGTACCATTCCTTAACATTTTCCTTAAGAGTGAAGACAAATGCCTTGGCTTAGACTTCTTCTACTCTAACATGTGAACATTTCATATTATTGCAAACATATTATCACTAGGCATGAAACTTAGGTAGGGCATTTAAGAAAGAGAGTTTAAGTTCAAAATCTAGACCATGAGGAGCTATATACATACTATAGGGATTTTCATGCCAATACAGTTGTGTAACTTGCCTAAGCCTAATTGACCTCTCTTCATTATTTAACCTACTATTATTCCCATTATTCATAAAATTCTCACCATTGCCTCTGCCCTCATGTACATGATTATGATGCTCATCATATTCACGATGATTTGGTTTATGCACATCCTCAATGTCAACTCTCTCTATGATAAGATTAATTACAAGATGGTTGTCAAGGTGAGTTTGTGATCCCCTAAGATTTCTCAGAGTATGTTGAATTTCAAGATCAAATGAGACCAATGAAGAATAATTTTTTCTGAACATGCAACACAATCAAACTAACAAAAAAACAAGCAAGCACAAACAAAAATCACAAAAATTAAAGGGAGAATGACAATTAAGGACCTGCTAAGAACATTAATCCCAATTACGGACCGTGAAATTTTGAAATCCGAGTTAAGGACCATGGTCCTAATTGTGATAAAAAAATAAAATTTGTGAGGTGGGATTCATTATTATCACTTGGGAATTCACTAACCCAACTTGAGAAAATTTATAACGTATATTGTGAAAACATGAAACCCCACTTGGAAATGGAATGTTTAAAAAAGTGCCACTTGGGAATTCACTAACTAGACTTGGAAAAATTTCTAACGTATATTGTGAAAAAAAAACCCCACTTGAGAATTATTAATAAAAAGTGACTTATCCAAATTGGTATTTTTTATTAAACAATCGATTCCCAAGTGAAGTTTCATGTTTTCACAATATACGTTAGAAATTTTTCCAAGTCTAGTTAGTGAATTCCCAAGTGGTGCTTTTTTAAACATTCCATTTCCAAGTGGGGTTTCATATGTTCACAATATACGTTACAAATTTTTTCAAGTTGGGTTAGTGAATTCCCAAGTGGCAATAATGAATCCTACCTCACAAATTTCATTTTTTTTATCACAATTAAGGACCATGGTCCTTAACTCGAATTTCAAAATTTCACGGTCTGTAATTGGGATTAATGTTCTTAGCAAGTCCTTAATTGTCATTCTCCCAAAATTAAATGAGAAGAGAATTAAAAATGCTCAAGTAGAAGTGTTGTTCACATTTTGGAAATCCTGTTGATTGCTTCCTGAGGGTAGTGAGCTTGTGAATTTTGTAGATAACAATCCATAAGTCTAAATTGTAATTCCCTTTACCAACATTACCATACACTCCACTACAATCTTACTAATCAAATTAAAATTATTTACTATGAAAACTTTAGGATCCAAAGAAAGGATTTCTAGAAATCATTTTATAAATCACTCGGGTTATAAAACCCTATACACAGTGGAAGAATTTAGCTTAAGAGCATCAAAGATCAAGAAAACATATGCAAATCAGGAAAATAAAGTGAAATTTGGCACCGTGCGCTGCGGCTCATACCACAGCCATTTCGCTCTATGCCATTCATCACAGCATGCAAGTACTTGCACCGCGGTGCACGCACTTGAAATTGTTGTCAAAAGATAGTTTCTAAGGTGAACTTCAATTACACACCATTTCCATATCCGATGTCCAATTGGGATGGTTCAACCACTCATACGAAGCTTGTTTCAAAATCTAACTAATGGCACTAGTTTCATCTTAATCCGATATTTCTATCAAAAATTGGACACCCAAATGCATTTTGACCATTTTATGCCAAAGTCTTGTCACTTAAGTGTCTCAATTCGAAACCAATTTTCAGTAGCCACTTTTTGGGCCTTGACCATGTCTAAATGGATAATACACACCTGATTGACCATATAGATACACAATATATTACACATACACACATTTGGCCTGTAAACTGCCTATTTCACACTTTGGGCCAAATCACATTTCTGATTCTTTAATCTCATACATGGCCAAATCACTATTCATCCACTTCACACATCACATATTCACATACATATACATTCACATACTAGCCCATCCAATCATTTCATCATTCACACATGTACAAAGGGCTGGAGAGCTCAAAATAATCAAACATACCATAAATACAACTTTATGCACATGTACTAAATTCTATGGCAACTTATACACATTCTTAACTAATAATCTACAAAATCATTACACCATATCTTACAAAGACTTAGGTGAGAGATGTTAATCAGCCTATGTCCTTCCCTTTCGACCCACTAGTGCCAGAACCTAAAAAATATAAATAATCACGAGTGAGATAAAAATCTTAGTAATATAGTTCATTAAATGTCTATTTTCACAAGTAACCATGTCACATAATAAAAACCACAATGAAGCATAAATATGTGGTATATCATAGCTAAATCACTACTTTCATATACAAATTAGGTTCTAAACACTTTTACACTTTAGTATGATCATCTATCTACCGTTCCTTCAAAGCTTCCCAACACGAAACTATAGGTTCTCCTGGATCAACCATTTGTTGACCCAAGCACATGTTCGATGGTAGAAATACTTGGCTAAAGGTAATCTAACCCACCTATAGACTATGGTTTTCACACACTTGTAATAGAAGCATTGTTGACTCCTAACCACACCCTAACAGGCATTAGGGAGTTGCCAGACTGCCTGTATGTCTTATGGTAATAGTCCCATAATATGTTGTACCGGATTACCTATGGTACTAGCCCATATAATGCTGCATCAGATGTCCTGTGGTGCCAGCCCGACCATATGGATTTTTCACTTACATATCTCAACACACATATCCCCACATATCTTGGGTGAACTCCTACCCCTTATGATCATGCTTTTTCACAATTATCACTGCTTATACACATTTCCACAACATATATTGTCATATATATATATATATATATATCAATTGAAATCAATGACTTTTCAAATTTCATTTCACAAGCCAATGTTTATGCTAAAATCATTTTCAATGTCAAATCATGCACAAACTCTTAAAACAACAAATTCATCAATTTGTATTTCTTCTACATAGTTATAATAGTTAATAAACATAATAAACTATATAGTTACCTCAATCCTTCTATTTGATCAAAGGGTTACCTATGTAACTTCCTTACTCAAATCTCTTTCGGTTTATCCACTCATCACACACTAGAATCTTCACAAAATTGGCATCCAAAGTCAATTTCACTATTGACAAAAAGTGTCAATTATTGCAATAACACACCTAATCGCTATCAAATCCACAATTCACACTCGACTACACACATTACCGCTTATTACCCCTTATCATAAGGTTTAACCTTTCTAGCCAAATTTTCTCTCACTACACTCTCTAGATTGGGGCAAATCTTGCCTATAGCTTTAAAGCTTCATTGTTCCAACCCAAACCAGTCATAAAGTACTAGTTTAATTTTAAAGAACCTTTCTATTACTATGGTGCAAGAAATCAACTCCTTAAAACTCCTAAATTCAATTTCTCACTAGTTAAAACTAAGAGAAAATAGGGTAGAATTAGACATTAAGGCAGTACGTGACTTACTTGATAAGTAACAGGTCGGAAACACCGTCCTTGCTCTTGATTATGATTGCCCTAGCACATCCCCTACTCTTCTCCATACCAAAACCACTTCCTCACATCTCTCCCTTCTATTTCACAAGTTGGCAACGTCCTTATTAATCAAAGCTCTGCACCATGCGTCACAACACATCCATCCCTCACCGCGGCGCGTGGCACAGTGAGGGAAATCTTCACTATACTCACACACTCTGCTTTAAGATTCCACTCTTCTACTCACACCTATCCATATAACATCCTAATAAGTCAAAATAACACTTCACTATTCAAAATCCTAATCCCACATTAATTCACTAATTCATCCACTAATAAGTCATTAATGTAGGATTAGAAATTCAGGATGTTACACAAATTACCAGAAAATTTTATGAGATATAGCCAAGATACATAGACTAAGGCTATAAAAATTTCAAATAAAAATGATTTGTTAGTCTTTCCCAAAATTTCACACAAGTTGGTTAACAGTTTTGGAGAAACAAGATTTCATCCAGATGACCTTGTCAATTTCTAGCAAACTTTCAAGCAAGTTAAAGACAAAATTACAAAAATGAAAAGCATAAAAGATATAGATAAGACAACAAGGATAAAATTGAGACTAAAATCAAGAAATTTAGATAAGTAGTGTGGAAGATATGCTCACCTAAAGTCACCATTGGGTCTTGGAATTCTCAGAAAAAGCTTCATGGACCTTGTTGTCTTGTAAAATATGTACAAAACAATTCCCAAGTCCAAAATGGAAAAACCTAATTTTCAATGTAAGATAAAATATATATCTTTCAAATGAACTAAATTTCATACAAAAAATCCTTCAGATTTATTCCCAATAAATTTTTGAAATCAAAGTAGAGATACTGGAAATAGAGCAAAGTCTAACTCTATTATTGACATAATAAAAAAAAGATTTTTTTAAAGCCTAAACCAAAACACTAAATATTGCCAACTAAATTAACAATAAAATTCAAGAACACAAAACAAATATGACCTAAACACAGAAAAATAATCAAAAATCACAAAAAATACTAACAAATTGCAAAAGCACTGAAGATTGTCGAATTTGGCCAAATTTTCCTAGATCTAATAGCTTAAGATATTAAAATTTCTCAATAGCCCTGAGAAATTCAAAATATGTGGATGTTTGAATTTTTTGGGCAAAATTCAAAATTTTTTTAGCAATGGTGAAATTTTAGGACAACAATCGAAATGAAAATATTTTTGTAAGTTCTAACCTAAAAATGTATTTAAAAATTGTGTAAAAACAAAGACACAGAAAGGACTCTAAAAACCACAACAAAATGACTCAAATTGACTAAAACACAAAAAAATTTAAAAAGACTCAAAATAAGGAAAACAAAGTGGAAGCATACGGAAATGAATGGAGATAGTAAAAATGAATGTAGTACTACATATATGATGATACAACAGCAAGATGATAGAGATGAAAATGAAAATGAAGCACGAGGAACACAAAAATTCAATTCAAAACAACCTCCCTAACAATGGCACCAAAAATTGAACCAAGCGGTCACACACTTAGCAATTTGAACAAGATTAACCAACTATATATTACAATGGCAACCTAGGTTGATTCCTAAGAGTGTTTAAAAGAATAATTTTAGTTCTTCCTAAGGAAATGAAATTAAATTAAAAAAGGTTCAAAGAGTTGATTGATTTTAAGTGAATTAAACTAAAGCATTAATTAACCTAATTAAAACCTAAAGACTTAAGTTATTGAGTTTGTGAAAATGGGATGGAATATAGCACTTGGAATTGGATTAATGCTTAAATCCTAACCACTTATGAAATGTGAATTAGCCACCCCTAATTCTTCTCTTCCTAACCAAATTATAAAGCCACTAGGATAATTCTCTCTAGCAACTTAACCTCACTAGGGACCTTGATTAAGCCTAGGACTCTTAAACCCAATTCAAATCCCTAATTTAGTTTTATGTCTAAGTTAGGTGATTAATGGTGAATTCCAGCAAGCATGATCAGCCCTTTACAACCTAAATGACCCTCAAAATTATGGTAGATCATAGGCAAGCTTAACAAGCACTCCTCAAGATTATGATGAAGTACAAGCTAGGTTAAAATACTAAAAAATAATCAAAATTATGAAAAATCTAAGAGTGGCCGAAATCATGTAGCTAGCACACAAACTAAAATTTATCATTAATCAAATCAATCTCTATACAAAAATATCAATTAAGATTATGGTTGTAAAGCTAAGACATAGCAATATGAAATTATGGTCTTATAAGTCTATTAATGGAGAAAAAATAAGAGAAAAGAGTTACAAAATTGAAGGTGTAACATCCTAAAAATTTAAATTTAGAAAAATGGATTAATTAAGGGATAAATTAGTTAAAAATATGATTAATTTATTTAATTATGTTTTTGGGTGGTTAATTAGATTTTTGGGTCATATTTGGCTCTAAATTGAGATAGGATGAAAGTCAGATCAAGTGGGGAAGCATCGAGGGGAGTAAAATCAAGTTGTTGTTGGCTGCGTCATGAGCCGTGGCTTGCGTGGTACAGCAGGCAACTTAAAATTTCAGGAATCATCAAAAATTGATAGATTTTGGGGTGGAAAACCTAAAGCATGAAGGGGGCAACTTTGGGCACTGCTAGGGCATCAATTTAGAAGGATTTTGAAGATCATTTGAGTCTCCAAACTCTTGGGTAAGTTTTCTACCCTTCTCCTCTACCTTTTCATCTCATTTTCCATGAGATTTAGAAGAGTGAGAATTTGGTCTGATTGGATTAAGCCATGCGTCAATATTTTGAAGGTTTCTATTGACTCTAAAGGTTTAATTTAGGTTTATTGATCTTGGATATGTGGTAATAGGAAGCTACTTTCTTGTTTGGTGAATTTTGGATCAAGCCCTAACTTGATCATAGGGTGTTGAAGTGTAATAAGTTGAGATATTGAATTTTATATTGTGATAAAGTAAAAAAGAGACTTAAAGTGGTGAAGTAAACAAATTCTAATCTTGAGAAGTCTATTTGTTGAGAATTTGAGTGAGAAGTGGGAGAATTGGGAGGTTATTATTAGCTAATGGTGCTTGTGTTAATTGAAAATTAACATATAGTACTTGTTAAAAGGGTTGAGGTAACTAGATAATTTGCATTGTTTATTACCTTGTATAAGTTATTCTCAAGTTATTTTTCTATGATTTGTTGAGTATATATGCATAAATTCTTTAAAGGTTAACTATTTTAGAAAATGGAGTATTGGTTTGTAAAATTCTATATTTTTGAAGTAAATGGAAAGATTTTGTTATATTTGTTTAGAAAGTTTTTTATATATGTTCAAGTGGAGATATGTAGTGAAATGTGGCATATTAGAGGGTGGGAGGTCACCCTAGTGGAGATAGTGAAGATTAAGTCTATATGGCATTGCTGGCACCTCGGGATGCCAGGTGCAGCATTTACTCTCCTTAGTAGCTGAAAATTGGTGCGGTGTTGGAGACTTACTCTCCTCAGTACCCAAAAGGGTGCGGAGTTGGAGACTATACTCCTTAGCATCCGTAGGATGCAGTGTTAGAGTAACGACACCCCAATTACTTGTAATAGGGGGAAACAGTAGTCTGGAAGTGGTCTAGGACACCTTGGCTGGGTAGTCCTACCATGGATGGTGAGCTTGGGGACTATACATGTGGTTTGGTTTTATGAAATAGCTTATTGGTTCAGTCGGGAGTATTGGAGGACCGGATGGTTAGGGATCATGCATGCAAATTTGTGGTGATATTATATGATATGATTATGTTACTTATTTTAATGCTTGTTTATAACTTGGCTTGTTAATCAATAATGTAGATTATCTTAGTTATTGAGATTTTTATCTCACCCCGTGGATTATCATTTTACAGGTGCTACTAGTGAGATTGAGCCAGGGAGGGAATTGGGCAGGGGCTAGCATATCTACTACACTCTTTGTAAAGCCTGATTTTGGTTTGAGTGGTGTACATAAACTTTTTATATGATATTATATGTTGCCAACTAGAAATGCATATCATTTTGATTGGTTGCACTTGTTTCATACTATGTTATTTTGTATTTTAGCCCAATATTGTATATGAGGTAAATATGTGGTAATTTTTATGGTGATAGACTAAAATGCTAATACAAGTGCAAGAAATGTTTTATCTAAGTGGTGATAATATATTGGTAGTGTATTGTATGGCAATAGAGGCCAAATAGTATTATAATGCTAATTGTGCATTTTGGCCATATTGGGCAAAATGGCCATTGAGTGGCCAAATTTTGTGTTTGGTATGTTTTTATGTGTTTGATTAGTCACTCAAGTGTATTTTGGTCCATTGGACTTGGTTCAAGCCTTACAATGGGTTAATGGTATAAGTTATGAGTTTTGGGTACTTGGATGGTTGAAAATTTCTTTGAAAAACTGACTTTTGCATCCGAGTATCTAAAATTTTCATACAGTGCTGGATCATAATGAAACTTGAACCATTATTTAGCTTATTGAATAAGCTTCGCGTGGGCACTTGAATCACTCTAATCGAACATCGAATGTGAAAATGGCACGCGTTCGAAGTTTGTCCAGAAAAGCTATCATGACAGCATTGTTGTCATGGACACGTGTGCCACGGTGCATTTCGCGCAAGCCACGGTGCACGGTACAATGAGAAAATATGGCATTCTGTGCCACAAGCCGTGGCGCACGAACCACGAGCCGCGGTGCATGGACCAAAACATTCAAAAATGACATTTTTGGCCCTATTTTGAAGTGGTTTGCCTACCAAAACTTTTCCATGCTTCCAAAGCCTATATAAATCATTAAGTTTGAGCTCAAACTATCAATTTAAAGGGTTTTTATGGGATACTAAATATTCCTTAATTATTTTTAAAAGATTATTAGTTTTAACCCTTATATATATAATGTGAGATTAGGAGCAAGTCAATTATAATTGTTTGTTGTGATTGTGTGGTGAATTTTGATAATGTCAAGGTGGACATTATAGAAGACCCAAGTGGTTCATTAAGCTTGCATCCTCTTCCAAGCACCCAATGTAGTTGAGTCTTCAAGGTTCTCCAAGTCCTCCATGGAAAGTATGATGTGGCCAAAATTCTCCATGAATAAAAGTGAAAAAAGATTCCTACATTGAAGAATTTGGGCATGCATAAATAAATAAGGTAATTGAAGAGTGGTGCTAGTATATATTCCAAGTATGGTCATTGCACAAAGATGAAAATCAATAAAGTTAGTGGAAGTAGGATTAGTGTTTATAGTTTGACTTGTTTTCATTACTTGATATTAGTTAATAGATTACCTTCCTTTAAAAAAAAAATCTATACATTGGTTACTTGATAGATTAGAATAAGAGATTAGTTTTTGTTTCATTTTGCATTGATTACAATTCAATCCAATTGGCATTCATATTTCAAAATGTTGGAATTACTATCTGGTTATGATTTTGTATAGCTATTACAAGGGGCTGCTATAAATAACAAACCTCGATTCTTTAAAAAAACCATAGAATAAATGATAGTTATTTATTCCTTAATAAATGATGGGTAAACAATTTGCTCATCATTTATAGTCACAATGAATGATGGGTAAATATTTAATTGTCATTTATTCTATGGTAATTGTTTCCAAAGAATAAATGATGGGTATTTAAAATTCCCTTCATTTATTCCGTCCTACTTAATAAAAGGCACCAAAAAATATATTTTAAATGGCAAGTTATTTAACCGTCATTTATTGGGAGGACTTTAAATGACAGGGTCATTTATAAGCAAAAATAACCATCATTTATGTCTTTTTTTGTAGTAATGAGTGTTGGGCTCCTTGCTTCTTGCCTTGGGCTCCTTTCATGCCACCATGCTCAAGCTTGCCATCCTCAAGCCCTCCAAGCTTGCTTGCCATGTCAACAATGCCATGGGGTCTATCAAGCCTCCTTTGGTTGCCTTAAATTATGTCTTCACTTATCACATTAATCCACCTAAGTCACAATTAAATTAAATAATCAAATAATTATAGTGTGACATTTATTTAATTAGATAAAGATAGAAAATATTTAATTCATCCAAAGTATTAAAATGACTAAGGGAAAATGAATATAAAAACCTCACAAGACACAAGTATAGACAACTACACACTTGAATCAAAATCAAAGGCTAATTGAAAACTCTTGGAGAGATAACCCAAAAATATTGTCTTTTCCTAATAACTCTTAACCAAGGATGAATCAATAAAAACTAATTTGGCTAATCATCTTAGCCTAGTAAAAGATATTTATGAACACCGTATTTTGTCCGAGCATTTTTTTAAATTTGATAATAAATAATCAAAAAAATATAAACATGCAAAAATAAAATTTAATCCTTTTTAGGATTATATTTTAATAAAAAACAATCTTGTTTAAATCTTTTAAAATCTCTCTTTAAATTATCCCAACCATTCAAGATATTAGGAGCTAATTTTTGAGAATCAACTTCTTTTGAATTTCTTCATTTAAATTTTGTTATCTTTTAAAAAAAAAATACATGCTTGCTTAATTCAAAATTAGATTTCTTTTGTCTTTTTTTTTCTCTTCTATTTTTTTAAATTAATAAACAGGATTTTAAAAGGAAAAAACAAGAGAAGAAAGGATTATAGATTTTTCCCTTCAAAAAAATATATATAAACCCATGGGTTAAATCTTAACCCATTAGCTCCAAATTTGGTGCTTGGTCAAATGCCACACACACAGAGTTAGAGGAAGACGAAGCCAGTGAAGAACAAGAAGGAAAAAGGCAGAGCAGCAACATACGGCAAGATCAGAGAAGGCACAACAGAAACATGCAGCAGCACACATGTAGAAACACAGAAACAGCAAGATGAGAGACCAAATGCAGAAACACAGAAAATAAATGCAGAACAAAAATAAACAGAGCCAGACACACATAAACACAACCATGCAAATGTAGCACTCACATGCAAAGGAAAGAGAGTCACGGCAGGCATTTCAAAGCCCAGTACCGACTGGCACGATTCTTTAAAGTCCTGTAATGGCAGGCATCCCAAAGCCCTGTAACGGCAGGCAACCCAAACCCAGTACCGGCTGGCATGATTCTTTAAAAGCCTTATAACGGTAGGCACCCCAAAGCCCTATCATGACAGGCACCTCAAAGCCTAATACCGATGGCACAATTCTTTAAAAGCCCTGTTACGGCAGGCACCCCAAAGCCCAGTACTGGCTGGCACGATTCTTTAAAAGCCCTGTTATGGCAAGCACCTTAAAGTCCAGTACCGACTAGCACGATTCTTTAAAGCCCTATCACGGCAGGCACCCTCCAAGCCTTATAAAGGCAAGCATCCATTAGGTCCTTTTGAACATAGGCAATTCATCTCCATTGAGATTTTGTTTTGTTTAGTTCCTAAATCACATTTCATTTTAAACTCTTTCTTTTGTTTTGTTTTGTTTTGTTTTGTTTTTTTATTTTTTGTTTAGTTGAAGGTACCTCAGAGTCTTGCCCCTCCAAACAAAATACATGTTTCTCTCTTCATTCATTTCTAAGATAAGAATATCATTTCATGAAATTCTCACTTAGAAGTTAAATGAAGAGGGGGCATCTAGTTAACATATATTTTGTTTGGATCGTTGTCATTTGGTTATTTTCATTTGCATCACATTGCTTAAACCAAAAAAAGTTATTATGCTATTGTGTTTGTTATCCAATAGTCTTACATCATTTGGTCATTTTGATTTGCGTCACATTGCTAAAAAAATAAAAAAATCATCATTTTAATGTGTTTTTATCCAATAGCCTTTTATTCTTTTATGTTATTTGGTTCATATTTTTTCGTGTTAGGGGCAATTAGGTCTTTTCATAAGTATTGCATGGCCATCCAAAATACATGTTGTATCTTTACTTGCCACTTATGTAAGAATTCAAAAAAAAAAACACTTTTTCATATACTTACATAAGAAACAAGTAAAGAGGGGCAACTATAAACATTGTATTTTGTCTGGGTATTTTTTTAAATTTGATAATAAATAATCAAAAAAATATAAAAATGAAAAAATAAAATTTAATCCTTTTTAGGATTATATTTTAGTAAAAAAAATCTTATTTAAATCTTTTAAAATCTCTCTTCAAATTATCCCAACCATTTAAGATATTAGGAGCTAATTTTTGAGAATCAACTTCTTTTGAATTTCTTCATTTAAATTTTGTTATCTTTCAAAAAAAAATACATGCTTGCTTAATTCAAAATTAGATTTCTTTTGTCTTTTTTTTCTCTTTTAATTTTTTTAAATTAATAAATAGGATTTTAAAAGGAAAAAAAACAAGAGAAGAAAGGATTATAGATTTTTCTCTTCAAAAAAAAATATACAAACCAATGGGTTAAATCTTAACATGTAGTAGGACACATGCAAAAACACAGAAACAGCAAGATGAGAGACCAAATACAGAAATGCAGAAAATAAATGCAGAACAAAAGAAACAGAGCCAGACACACGTAAACACAGCCATGCAAAAGCAGCACTCACATGTAAAGGAAAGAGAGTCAAAGCAGAGAGCAGGTAAAAAAATGGACATGCACACACGAAACACAGAAGCAGAATGTAGGACCTATATGCTAGCTGAAAAGGAGCACAGAAAAAATGCAGAAAATAGAAAAAACAGAGCACAAATAAAAGACACAAGAGAGAGACGCAGAGAGGGTAGAGAGAATGCAAACTCACACAGAAAAAAGAAGTCTGGCATGAATGAGAGAGGAGGAGACGTGCACGGCATTCTGTAGCTTCAATGATAAACAGAGCTCTCATAAAAGCAAGAGGAGGAGACCGAGAACGAGGGAGACTAAGGAGAAAAAAAGCAGAGCATAAAAGAGGGAAGAAAAACCAGAATAGGAGAAGACAAACAAAACTTGGAGAGGAGGCATAGAGAAGAGAAAACTGACAAGAAAATGCCAAAAAAAGAGGGAAAGAGAGGAGCAAAAACTGGAGGAATGAGAGGTGAGAAGAAAACGGAGAAAAATAGAGCACGAAGGAGAGAAACAAAATGCAAAAAAATAGAAAAAGAGAGCAGAAAATTGAGGAAACTTCAGCGATAAAGCACACAAGAAAAAACTAGAAAAGGAAGAGAAAAAACCGAGAAGAACAAGACACGAAGGAAATGCAGAAGGAAGAGCAAGAAAGGACCGGGGAGAAGAAAAAACTGGAGCACGAGAAATAAAGCACTGAGAAGAGAGGAAAGAAAGAACATGAGGAGAGAAAGGAAGCAACACAGAAAAAGAAAGGGGACTGAGAGAAGAGAAGAGAGAAAACCAGACGAAGAAATAATGGGAAACTGGACAGCACCCACTGATCATTTTTCTACATGCTCTTACTTCCAGCTTCCGAGTTTGAACTGAGTTGACGACTCATTCTCATGCAAAATTTGGTCATTATAGTGCTATTTTGCTCTTCTTACTCTTCAAAATCTGCAAATAGAAGTTCATCACAGATCACTTCTTTCAGTTGAAGACAGGAATGGAACTTGGCTTTTGTGGCTTTCTTACATTCTCACTGGTGTTGGATCAAACTTTGTTTTCGTGATTTCATGGGTTGGAGAAAGATTCTTGAAATGCTTACATTGGGGCAGTTCGTGATAGAGAAGGTTATGGAAGCGGCTCAAGCTTCAACCACATTATCAAGTACCTCCGTGGAGGCTACTTAATGCAATGTCAGGTATAATTTTGTTCCATTTTCATAAGTCATCTTTTACATGCACAATTAGGTCATAACTTTAATTTAGCTCTTTCTAGTTTAAAATTTGTAGTTCTTCCAAAAATTAGCTGCTTGCTTTATTCATTCAAATGATCATATTATTTTGAAAAAATTAACAGTTATGCATATGTCTAATATGGGACTATTGCTATTCACAAATAATTTCAAGACATCAACTTCATCTTGATTTTCATGGGAAATAAATTTGGTAGTAATGGTGGTGATGGTATGTGAACTTGTTAATTTTTAATTGTTGGATGCTATTACCACTACTCTCATCATTTTCTTTCGAAAGTCATATCTGAGCATTCAACCAATTTCAAAAATCTTGAGGGACATATCTTCAAGTCAAAAGAGGAGTGAAGTGTCAAAATAGTTTCTTTTTCTATTCCTTCGAATGCTAAACCTATTATGCACCGATTGCAAATACAAATGTTTCAATTATCTATTTGTCATGTGAGATTTAAGAATCTCCGTAGGCATTTAGAATGATTTTATACCATGTAATCAATAAGATTTCACAGGTGTGAGGATCAATGTTATAATAATATTTAAGTCTCATGTGAGATTTTAAGAATTTTCATAGAGACTTAAATTAATCACATTATCGTGTGGGATAATAAGTCCTCGCAGATATAGTGGTTCTCAATATATATAATAAATGATTTTTAGATAATCATATAATACACAATTTAGAAAAATTAATTAATCAAATTAATGGATTTAAGTTTGTAATCATATTTACCAATTATATCTTTCAGTCATGTGAAATTTTTGAATCTTCGTAGACTTTTAAGATAATCATATTATCGTATGAGTCAATAAGACTTTGCAGATATAACGATTAAGTTTTTAAAATATATATATAAATTATATATTACATTAATTAAATTAAAGACATATTTAAATTTAATTTCTTTATCGTGTGGGATTTTAGAATCTGCACAGATATTTAGGATAATCATATTACCGTATAAGTCAATAAGGCTTTGCAGGTATGTTGATTAAAATTCTCAACACATGTATCTACATGCTAAAAATTATTATTATTAACACTTAAAAATGAACATAAGAATATTAATAAATAAATTAAATTGCTAAACTCTTTAGCGTGTGAGATTTTCAGAATCTCCACAGATTTTTTAGAGCAATTGCATTATGTATGAACTAATAAGGTACTACAGGTACTGCGATTAAAATTCCCAATCATAAAACATAAAGAAGAATAATTTCAAACCCTTTCCTTTCTTTATTCCAAAAATTCAAAAATGGAGAAAATATTGAAATTAAATTACCTTTTGCAATTTAAAAACACACATATCAAAAATTTCAGAAATTGTTTTATTTGCAAATGGTGAATTATTTCTAATTAATTTATTTTCAAAAAATTTTCACTAACAAGCTTTCAAGACCGAACTACGTGGACTTTGATCCCTATCACAAGGTACGTAAGCCTCAAAGTCAGATTCTGAGTCAAGTCCGTCCTCCCTTGTAAATAAATAAACATTTCTCACCTAATTCCTATCATTTTTATATCAAACACGTGACTATAAAAGGGATAATTAAAATAATTATAAAAACCATATTAATAGAGTACAACAAACGTCAGGTAACCGTTCAAACGAACGGGTGTTGTGGGGTGCCTAACACCTTCCTCATGATCAACCGACTCCCGAACTATTCTTCAATTTCGCAGACCATCCTTATCCTCCATTAATCGGTTTCTCGAGATTTCCCTCCAAATCTTGGTGGCGACTCCTTGTTCATGCGGTCCCATCGCGAGGGCCGGGACCTCCACTCGCACGCCGTGCGTGTCACATTTTCTGGGGCGATAATATTAATCTCAAGCTTAACCTCATTTTGGTGAAAAACGTGCATGTTATGACCAAAAATACCCCTAATTGATGTAAGTCAACACTTAGACAAACCTGCATTAAGAATGTGATATAAATGCATGCGGAGATTGTTAATGTGTGTAAAATGATCCTAATAAGCTAATAAATATGTTTAAATAATATTTCTTATATCTTTACCCTCTCTTTCTATTTTCATGCCAAATCACGCCAAACTTATCCAATTTGTATGCCATGCACTGTGGTGCATGCAGTATATGTCGTGACATATGGTACATTGAAGAAAATCTCATTATTGCTCACACACATCATGGCGACACTGCTTTCATCCACCGAATGCTAGTCATTATGAGTTAATTTCTTCACTTTTTATTGACCTCCCAATTTCTTTCCATAGGAATAACTCTTAGAAGATACTGTTACCTACCATAAATTTTGTCAACCTTATATGCCTATTTGCATAGACTTTTACCTTCTGACAATCTAACATTGAGCTATAACTTATCACAATCTCCTTTCAAATTCTTGTCTCTTAGAATCTACTACTAACACTGTAACCTATAAATAAACTGCCACACAAAATTGAAGCGCATGGCCTATTTTATTTTATCTTACCTCTTCCGAAATTCTTAAAAGACATTACCCCCTAATTGATCAATTTTTTTTCGACTATCATAAAATTTGTTTGTGATATTAGTTGAACATAAACTATACAAAGTCATTTCCAATGCATTTTGGTAAACTATCCAAGCATCATTCCAACATCTTGTGCTTTTATACCATCAGGATCAAGACACTAGTAATTTAGTTTACCTCACTTAGATGGTGAGTTCACTGCTATAGTTTAAGGAATTTTGTTTACATCTTTTCTTTTGTTTGACTCTTCCTATTCCACCTAATATCTTAAACTCTTTGTCATCTAAATAAATAGGTCAACTTAATCAAGCAGAGTCAATTTAAAGAATCGTAGAATCATTTCTACCACAAGCCTATGTTATCTCTCACTTAGCACTACTCCGTAGTTTTATGTATATTGCTACAATTTATCTACCAACCATGCGCTTCAAGAATCTAACTCCTCTTAACCCAAACTCATATCTACTAAGCTTCTTGCATAGTTTTATTATCTCAAAATTGCAATACAATTTTCTATTGCTTTGTATGTTGATCTTCTTCTTTGACTACAAAGGAAACCAACAAACTAATCAAACTATGGTCCAAAATACAATTCCTATATTTTAGGAACTTCACCAAATTCATGTACCTTGAATGACATCCTTAAAGGTTTGTGATGACCATATCCCTCTACTAAAAGTCATGTTGAAACATTATCCACACATACCCTCCTTTGAGTTTAATTTGGGTTCCTATCAAGTCATTTAACAAATCACTATCCCTCAATATAGGGTACTATTCTTTCACTGTCATCCTATGTAAAGTCTTATGCTATAACCATAGACTTTACATACACAACACCACACATAACGCAACCACATACAATTATTTGATTTTGAAGATGCGGGATCCTAAATAAAAATAAAAATCAACACATTTTTTCAAGAAGGCCTGTGGGCCACGGCATGTGGTATAGGTATAGAGCCATGAATTCAGCTCTGTGCCATATGTCGTGGCATGCCACCACATCAAGGTGCACATATTAGAGTTTTGCTATCCCAATAGCAATCTAACATGAACTTTCACAATGCACCATTTTCACATACAGTATCCAATCTAAGTGGTTTAAGCGTCCCATGAAGCTCATAAGATAGGCTAACTAATGAGATAAGGTTGGACACGATCTAACAGCCTAATCTCAATTGGATACTTAGT